>NW_027103485.1:0-70179 GCF_902728285.1 Clytia hemisphaerica
TTTACTTTTTTGCTTTATTTCTAATATGTCTGAATTAGTCGTCTAGCTTGCTAGACTACCTGCGGCGCTAAACCCTTTATAACATTTAGAAAATTCCGTATTTCCCTGTTTCTGTTGCGATTCTGTCGCAACGAATGCAACATATTTTTTTATCATTAGCTGAGTTTTTGTCACTAATTTTCCGTTTGCATGAGCCTTAAGAAATCGACTGTTCCCCAATTTTCAAATCGCT
This sequence comes from Clytia hemisphaerica, assembly GCF_902728285.1. Classification (NCBI taxonomy): domain Eukaryota; kingdom Metazoa; phylum Cnidaria; class Hydrozoa; order Leptothecata; family Clytiidae; genus Clytia; species Clytia hemisphaerica. The sequence continues at coordinate 233 of NW_027103485.1, forward strand.
TCAGGGCGTCTTGGAATAATGGCTGTTCATCAATAAAATTTCGAGGACGCCTTAAACCAACTTTTTTGGCAATTGATTTTTGTAAAAAATAAATAAATAAAAAAGGTGTCTTTAGCGATTTGAAAGAGTCAAAATCAAAATTTTCTCTCGTCGGCGCAAACCATGGTTGCGTCTCCTCGGTCACTGTAAACAATTGGTTTGCTTCTAATTCTTTATTTCTACAGTTGGAAGACTAGGGAGTTGGAGTATTTCTTTTTGTTGTATTGTTCTCGAGAAGGAGATAGAAATTTAACTGTGGAAATAATTCCCCGGGCACCAAAAGCGAATAAATTTTATTTGCCGTCCTCTATTTTTCTTTCACCTACCACTCTGAAAAAAAACAAAAATTCCTGTAAAGAGCGATGTCAACTCAGTATCAAAAAACCTTGAAAAGTACCAAAGTTTTTGCCAAAAAACTTTGAAAAACCACTTAAAAATGACCAAAAAAACCTTGAAAACCTTGAAAATCCTGAAAAAAAATCCGTAGACACCCTGCACGTAGCTTAAGAAGTCTTTTACATTGAGAATAAATATCAGATCAAGGGGCAACTATCCCAGCTGACACAAAATGTTGTTTCAACGTTCATCTAACGTTCTATGGACGTTATGGATGTTAGATGTACATTGAAACAATGTTGTGTTCAAGCTCGGATGATGGTTTGGACCGAGAGAAATCTTTTTTAAATTTAGAATTCTTAGATTTTTTGAAAACGCATGTGTATTATCATCTTTAAAGATTATACTTTGATTTGTGTAGTCTTGGCTTATAGAGCTGCCTTTTTTTGCAAATGGTTGAATAGGCAAATCCCCTTCCCAGCTACCAAAATACTACTCGAGATACTACCTCGGTTACTACGGTCTTAACTTTACCATAGTAACCAGGCCTATGACTTAAATTCCGATATGAAAGGGCAAAAATATTGTGTCAAAGGAGGCGTAACCATGGTTTGCACCGACGTGAAAAGTTTTTCGATTTTGATACCCTAAATTGTTTTAAAATTACCATATTTCAGACTGATTTGGACGAGAAATGAGACAATATTCACAAATAAATAATGGCAATTTAAAATACTTTTTTCTTTGCAAATAAAAGTAGGGTGGGTCATGGTGCCCTACCCGACCATTGCGCATTTCTCATTTAGACTCTCGTGAAAAATCGTAAAAGACCTCCTTGGATTTATACACCACAATAGTTGTCGTTAAAAATGACAAAGTACGCCGTCAGAAAAATTTAAAAATATGTGATGATTTTAAATTTATTCTTGATGAAAACTTTGCGAGGACAATAAATCAATATGATCTCTAAGTTTATGCGCGCAAGAAAAGAAATTACAGATTTAGAAAGTTTATTTCAGTGATCAAAGTCGGATTTCCGTCTCACAGAAATTTTTGTCGTCTCAGTTAGAAATGGTTATTTAGCAAGTAATATTTATTTTGTTCTCTACAATGATTCCATCAGAAAGAAGTCTCGTATCAAAACTGTATGATAGGCATTTTAAGAACATTCTAAGTTTTTTTAATTAACAAATTTTAGTGTCTTTCTAGCCAATCTAGGGGGTAAAAAATCTGAAAATTTTCTGACTCTCGGTCCCATCCATGGTGGGCCTGCGGGTGTCACTGTATACCAAAATATCTCTATCAAGAAATTTTCCGTCTCACAGAAAAAAACTGCTTTGCTGACCGCTGTTATTTATAATTTTCTTTTCCTATCCTGTTCACCTTCACGTTAAAAATCTGGAATCGCGAATTCACACAGGAAAAATCTTATTTTCACGTTCACGCTGACATCTCAATTCACGTATTCACGCGCTAAAAAAAGTCCAATTCATGTATTCACGGCCGTCACGCCAACCCCTGGGGGGGGCCGCCCTTTAAAAACATTCAAGTCGTCGTTACTGTTAAAAAGTGTGTACGTCATTTTACATGTTTATAAATTCGAAAAATTATGACAAGGGTTTAAAAAAGCAATTTAGAATTGTCTTATTTTTTTCAATCTGATAAAAACAAAGAGTTGCACTATTCTTTGTGACTTCTGTCCCACTTTTTCCTGAAGAATTGTCATTTCAACTGGACGGCATATTTAACGCGAGCGAAGCGAGAAAAATAACAACGATGCTTTTTCTGATAACTTTTGATGACTTAAACAAAATATTACGTCACGGGCGGGGGACAGTACACGTTCCAAACATGGTTAAAAGATAAGACACCCGGGGAGGGTTAGAGTTAAACGTTTTAGAGATTTCTTTTTTCCGGGCAGTTTCAACATCGATCCAAAGGACTTTTAGTGCGTTCAGCTACAGTTTAAGGGCTCTGACCATAGTCAGAAAATTGATTTTAGTATCTGAACATAAAAGTTATGTTTTAGATTCTTTAACACTTTTAACAAAGAATTGCCTTTATAAATTGCTTTTTAATCAAATCCCTGAAGAGTAATTAAGAACTTAATTGCTAAAATGACGTTATGAACTTTAAAAAGACGTTAATAATATGTTGCATCACCTTCTTTTATAAAAAGTGCTAAGTTTTAATGGGTAATTAACCTTTTTGTTTCGAACTTTTTTCAAACTGTCCGCAAAGAATTGAACTATTTTAAATTTTGCGGAAAATTTTTCTAAAAAGATGTGTCAAAAGTTATGACTGTTTTTTTAAGCAAAATCCAGATGAAAAATTGATGAAAAACCACTTTCTTGAAGATTTCGAGACAAAGAAGCATTTACAAAAATTTTCCGCAAAAATTTTTATTGTTCGGTAAAAGATACACCATCTACTGTGAAAAAATTTTCAAAATGTTTTTTCTTCGCCGAAACTAAGCTCTTCAAAGTTGAAATACTCTTCCTCGCAAAAGTCTTCATTTTCTTCTCCATCAAAATTTTTCAATGCAATTTTTGAATTTTCAGATTCAGGAATAGTTTGTCTAACAGAAAATGTATAACATGCCATCATAGTCTTGTTGGTTACATCAGTCAGAAAACACATTTTAAACACGGCAATTATGAAAAATTCACTATGGTCAGAGCCCTTGACTGCCGTGCGACGCCGGGTTACTGGCTACATACTACAATGTTGTCTATTTATTATATGGAGCGGTGGTCTTTGATCGCTTTGTACGGGAATAAATATGTCTATGCTCAACGGTACTCTAGGAAGAGCCTCAGAAGCGCTTTTGAAGCCAACGAGAGAGAGAAGAAACACCATTACAACAGAAGGATCATCGAGGTTGACCAGGGATCGTTTACCCCTCTAATATTCACCATTAACGGAGATTATGGAAGGGAAGCCAGTCATTTCATAAAAGCTCTTGCAATCCTATTATCAGACAAACGTGATGAACTACTGTCCCCGGGGGGGGGGGTACTACCCTTGTCGACCGACGGGGGTGCTCCGCGGAGGTTCGAAAAATGGACCCTACGTGGGACTCGAAATTTGCGAAAAAAGTGACCCTGAAAGGGACTGAAATTCCAAAATTTTCTACTTTTTCCCCAAATTTTCCAAAAAAAGGCACCCTACGAGGGACTGATTTTTCTATTTTGGTGTTTTTGCGACCCTACCTGGGACTCGTGAAGGTTAGAAAAGGTACCCTGACCAGCGGAGCATCCCCGTAACCCATCTTGCCCTAGTACCCCCCCGGGCTACTGTCTGTCACCCTCAACTGGTTGCAGACAAAGCTAGGACTTGCCCTTATAGGGGGGGGGGGTTTGTAGGGGTTCGAAATACCGTTTTCCCGTCAAAATTTTTGCTGAATCCCGGAACCCCGAAAATTGAAAAAATAATAACACCGTCACACCGGCTTTTACAGGGCAAAAATGTGCCTAAATACCGTTCCCGTCTGATTTTAAAATACCGTTTTCCCGTCTCTTTTTTCGTCAAATCCCGTAATACCGTATTAAAAAAGGGCCAATCCCGTCACACCGTAAAAGTACAAACCCCCCCCCCTTATAAGATCCACCGTTCTCTGCCTGAGAGGAAGTAGAACTTTGAAAAACAAAATCACAACAAAAGACTTTGAGGATATCACAACCAGTGAGTCGATTGGGTATTTGCCATAAAATATATTTCATAAATTTACTAGCATTCATAGGAAGATTTGGATATCAATCTCTGTAAATTTTGTTCGAAATAAAATTTCTTATGAAAAAAAAAAAAATAAATAAATATGTCTCGTCGCCCCAGACTACAAACCGCCCTATGGGCGGTTGCTACCTGACTTATCGCAGTAGGGACTCTGAAATTCACACGTGGTTACAATGAAAAGCGTCTTTATTTTTATTTTAGCCGTGTCTGGATTAAACAACCATAATTTCGGCCGGCCATGTTGGCTTTTTAATTTAATACGCTAATGAAAGCGTTGTTGTGACGGCTAGATTGTTTATTGACTACCGGTACTAGATTAGTAAGTACAGTACTGTAGGCTTTTGCCTTGACAGTGTCGTGACCTGATTTTTTTGGGAAGAAGTTATAAAAATGGGCGTGTCTCAATGCATAAAAACTTTGCTTTTCTAAATCAATATCTGGTAAGTCAGTTTATTTGGATCAGTGTTTGTCTAATTCTTAGTCAAGCACACAGTTGCAAAGTCTTGAAATATTGAACTGGCCGAAAGTGTAAATAAATTATTGTGGAAGTGTAGAACGGATAAAACGAATGTTTGGGAAATCAAAAAGACAACTTTTGTAAGGATGTTGAGTTTTGTATATATCCCACTTTGTGATGCACTGTTGAATACGAGACAAAGTGCAAGGCGGTGCTGCTAGCAAAGCGAGCGCAATATTTATTGAGTTAGGGGTTTTATTCTCTCTTAGGGCCAGTGTGGCAGTCAGCCTGTGTGGAAACGATGCAAAGTCCACGCTGAATTGTTATTTGATTAGTTCTAGTTCTAGTTTTATATTTGCATAAGACAAAAAATGCCTAATCTCGCAAATTCTACGTAAAAATACAAAAATGAAAAGGTTTAATAGCTAAGATAAAGATATAAAATATAGAATAAATAGGTAATTTATACAATTTTAAATTAGATTTATTAGATTAAAATTCAGAAAAATTTAAAAAGTTCAAACATAGTACAGTAATAAAAAGTGTGTTAAAAATAGTATACTAATAGGGGACGCACAATTTGCAGGGTCACATGAGAAAAGGTGTTTAAGCTGAAGGAGAGCATGAGAGCATGATTACATTGAGGTCCTATGCCAAAACAAGTTCGGCTTGTGATAAGGCAGGCAAAATTGCAGGGGGAGTAAGCCCCCAACGGGTCTAGGGCTCGTGGGGATTCAGGGGGCAAACTAAAGCCCTCGAAAGGCCTGAGATTTTGATCTTCTCATGCCTAAAAGTTGCCCAAAATTTGTAGAAAAGAGCTTGAATTGCTGGTACTTCTAAGTAAGAAATGTATAAAGTTAATTGAAGCAGTGCTGTATGAAGCATTTTGATTTTAGGCACAAGTGTTTCAACCGGTATTCCAACAAAGCCATATTTTGGTTTGTACAGAAATTCCGCCCACTCAAATCAAAACAACAAAATGGTCAATCTCACTAAAGCAAAATATTGCCGCCACAGCATTTCCCTGGATAAAAATTCTGGTCACGTGACCATCCGTGATTTTAGACCAATGAAAACGCTTCATTTCCCCGGATTATAGTTGTGTCTACACTAACATGCGGGAAATAGCTAGAAAAAGAGAGAAAAAACCGGGGGTCAAATTAAATTTTTCTCCCTTCTTGCGGCAAACATAAAAGACTTTAAGAGGCCATTTATTTAAGAAAGGGGTGTTTATATCATAAATAAATTATGTAAGTAAGTGATATTTTAAAGTAACAAGTTCATTAACAATTTTATTTTGAAGTTTGTTTTTAAAAATAAAACCCCCCGTACTAGATGATAATTTCATTTTCTTAACTTATGGACCCATTTGGAAGTATTTGTAATATAGTCATCTGGGCTAATTACGGGACGATTTTGACTTATTTGGGCGTTACTTTGAAAGTAATAATCCTAGAGATCCGATCTTTTGATATTTTATTCATCAAAGTAGGACCTTTGTTGCACAAGATTTATTACTTTTCCTTGAAATTTAGTAGATGTTCCTAAAAATTATTTTAAAGGTGTCCTGTAATTACCCCGCATTTCGGGGTAAGTTTTGGAAGCAAGACTACTTGCAAATATTAAGAAACTTGACATAGAGCTATATTTTTAAGCACAGCCTTCACAGGTGAAAGAATGTGTAGAGGAGAAATTTAAATCGAAGGTGACCAATGAGATCACTTTCAACACCTAGCAACAACAGTCATCCTACCGAACCAAACAAACAAAATACTAAACCCAAAACCGAAAGGAGAACATTAACCATAAAAAGACTTTGCATTTCGAAAATTGATTTTTCTATGGAAGAAAAGTTAGAAAAGGCAAAAATGAAGAGAAAAGAAAAGTTACCGTCAATAGGGGAGAATTTTCTAGTTATGAATTGTTTACATCTTCACAAATTGTAGATCAGAATGATTGAAAAATTGCAGCTCCCCCCAGCAGAAGGTTAATTAACTAAAAAGCCACGGACAATTTGAAAATAAAATTCCTATATTATGAAAACCCCTATTGACGGTTAAATAATGCTACTCAAAAAAAGTTATAACTTGTCAATTAATTTATCCATCATTGCCATACTTGCCGCATGTAATGTTTCTTTTCTCTTCATTAATGCCTCATCTCGCTTTGCCTTCCTCTCCTCATGGGAGGTCGTCAGTAGTCCGACACTTTCTAGTCCGACAGTAAAAATATCCGACGTTGAATTTGACGAATGCGTCAGTATTCCGACAACAATTTTGTCCGACAACAAGTCAAAAAAAACATATAAAAAACGAAATATGAATCGCGGAAGAGGAGGCACATCTTTTATTTAAAAATCCAAAGTCCCGATTTTGAGGTTAGGACCCTAAACCCGACTTTTCTTAAATTTTGGGAAGCTTGTTAGGATTAGGCTTTTAAGAGTCAAGAAATTGGATTTGGCTGTTTTAACGACCCTTCTTTAGTGATTTACAACCCAGATTGGCCCTTTATGTCTAATTATGTCAAAATGCCGCCAAAATGAAATTTTATTAAAATATTTTCTCAGTGAAAAACCCTTATTCAACATTCGACACTCTAAAACCTTTCGTTTTCGGACAAAAGTGACGTCGGAAAAAAAGACTTCCAAATTGTAAATTTATTTTATAGATTCGAACTATTTTACTGTCGGACTAGAAAGTGTCGGACTAGTGACATGCACCCCTCCTCATATCCTTCCATGAAAATTACCATTTCATTTCTCCTTCTTCCTTCTTTCGGTTTGGGCTTTGACTTTACTTTTGGTGGTGTGGTTGATTGTTGTGCAGTGCTAGCTGATGTAGATGGGACCTCTTGGTCATCCTTCTTTGAATTTCTACGTGTAACCTCAACTGTAGAGGCCATGGTGTAATCTGGTACTACGTCAGGTTTGTGACCTTCAAGGTCGTTTAGTTCTTCTTGGAATTTGCAAGTAGCCCTGCCTTGACCACTTTCTCGATTCAAGTTCTACATTTTTTTGAAGGCTTTGGTGACGGTTCGATGACGCTGCATGCACTGGTCACTTGAAGGAAAGGCGGTGGCACCAGCGTTAACAAGTTTGCACCTCAAGTCTTGAGCAATCTTCTGCCAAATCTGAAGAAAAATAATAAAATCCATAATCAGAAAAAAACTGAATGAATCAAACTTTCAATGCAAAAAATGAACATACAGTAAGCAGATTTTTGGAATTTAAAAAGAGGATTTATCAAATTTTAGAAGGATTTGAATTTTCGCATCACTAAAGCCTTTTGCCAAGAAGTTGAAGATCGATCAGAACTATGCCACTATATATATAATAGCTATGAAAAAAAAAGAGCAGTTACCTGTTTTTTTCTGTATTTTCCAGAAGACATCAATGGGGTGCAGTTTTTGTATGCCTCCAAAAGGGAAGTGGTAGCAGCATCCGAAAAGTAATAGGGTTCCTTTAGTTCCTTTTCCACCTTTTTATTTAGTTTAGCTGGCGGCTCGTCATTTTCTTTTGTTTCTTGTTTGCTTTTCTTCTTGCGTTTTCTTTGTTTTCCACTCGGGTCTGAAGGTGGAGCCTTAATCACCATTTTCAGGCTGTGTTTTTTAATTTGGCTTGAAGGCTGGCTGGTCACAGGTTGGCTCAAATCACTACTCCCTTCATCACTGTACCCATCATCATCAACAACCTCCTCAGGGTAGATACCCATCCCCAACCTGTTCAATTCCATTTCATCAATGGTTTCGAAGGTTTGGGTATCTTGACTGGAATCATCTCCATAGTCGTATTGACCTGTAGGTCTTCTTGGCTGTCCTGAGTTCATTTTGTGAAGATGCAGAAGTGAACAGTCAACAGTCGAAAAACCAAAAAAAATCTTTCGAATTTTTTGTTTTGGTTTCAATTTTGTTTACATGTAGCCTGGGTTGGCCTTGAAACGATAAAAAAAAAGTCGCTTGTATTTGTGCGTAATTTTATTTTTGTGCTCAGGCCAACTATGTTCAATATCGTACGAAAATAATTAATTTGTATGTCTTAATTATGCAAACGTCACGCATTTTATTTTCCACGAATAAATTTGGCAAAAGTGGCAAAATTGGAGCGAAAAGAACACAGATCTCGTGGGAACAGTGTTTTGTATGGAGACGTATGGAGGTAAGTTCCAAATTTGCCAAGAATGCCAGATTCACCACTTCTTTTTTATTTGGCATTTATGGCACTCCAATTTTGTCAACTTTGCCAAATTTCTGTCAATCGAATGTAAAATAATTGGCAAATAGGGCAAAATTGGCATATTTTAAAGTCAATCGAATTGGCTGTTAGATGAATACTTTTATTTATTTGGATTCATGAAAGGTTCAAGGTTTGTTTACTTTTTATTTCAAATTATTTCATTGATTTATTGAGCTGCAATGATTGAAAAACAAAGATTTTTTATACTTGTCAGCGTGGGCTTGGCCGCCATTTTGAATTTCGATTTTTTTCTCCTGTACTCGGCAATTTAGAGGTTGTTTGTAATACGCGATTTGGCTTACGCGTAACACTTGTGTAAGGGGACATACGTTCAGTGACACTGTTCGTGATGGCCAACTGGTTTGGCCCGAGGGGGAAAATTTTTAAATCTAGAGCCCTAAATTGGCTAAAATCACCCTCAAATCAATTTGAATAAAGGCAAAATTTAAAGGTAAAATACTTCATGAATCATGACCATGAGCAATATTTTAGGAATTAATGGGATTAGGGGTTAATGAATTAAAAGCGCTTTATATTCTATTTACACTCTACGTCGTTATATGACGGTCAAGGGAGAGCGAGGTGGATGCGTTTAAAGCTGGCGTAATGAAATCGGGCGTTAGAATGCAGTGCTGCAAATAAGGAAATGTAAGTTAGCCGGTAATTTTTACGAGCATAGCAAGTAAATTTTGAGCAGGGGGGTCTGGGGGCGCTCTAAGCCCCCCAGCGGGGGTTCTAGGGGGAGGAGCCCCCTTAGAAAATTTTGGAGTCTGAAATGACCCTTACATTGGCTAAACACCTATTTTAATTTAAAATCTGTTCCTCTTTTATAGCGGCATTAAGCATCTAGTTGGGTTGTAGAGCACAGCTATGTGCAAAAATGTGTTTATTGACGTCATAAATATCAGACGCAATCAAGTATTAAGGGGAGTTTCTAAACATCGACCAGAAATGGCGACCACGACCAGATAAATTTGGATTATTGAGTTTATCTGCTCTCTCTCCACGGTAGAGAATGTTTAAATCAAGTCCTCAGAATACTTAAAAGTGACCTTTGAAGTAACCAGTCATTTTCTTGACAAAGTGACACTATTTGACAAAAATATTGACAGGGTCATTAAGTATGATGTTTGTAAGCTTTGTTACACCAAATATTTTAATTATGCTGAATGAGATGCCTTTAGTATGAATAGATAGAACTAGCGGGTACCCGGCGTCGCACGCCGGTTTAGCTGTTGCTGAACGCATTTTAAAGTCCTTTGGATGTTGGGAAGCTGGCTTAAAATACGATGAAGTCAAAATTAAAGGGAAAAATGATCTTCAAAGTTTGACTCTGTCCCTCCCAGGTCACGTATCTTTTAACCATATTTTGAAAAAGATTTTTAAATTGTTGCAAAAATGATCAGAAAGGGCGTTATTCAAACAAACTATACCATTTAGACCATTGCAATTAGATTTTTTTCTCGCTTCGCTCGCTTTACATTTGCCGTACTTGTTGATGATTAGGAAAACTTTGATGTCAAGATAAGAGGAGTGAAATTATAGACATGACACGAGATTCGTCGAAAAAAGGCAGCCCGTGGGTACTTAGGCAAGAGAAGGATAAGGGCATGAGCCGTTCTTAAGGATGCCTTTTTAAAAATGGCAGTCCCTGTAAGGGTCTGTTAAAAATTCTGTTCTGTAAAAATCAGAAAATCAAACTTCAGTCCCACTAAGAGTCGGTAAAAATAGGGAAAAAAATTCAACTTTTTACCCCCAGAAATATAGAAATTTAATCAAATTAGTCCCAATAAGGGAAGTAAACTTCACAAAATTTCGCTTGTTTCTTCTTCTCTCTAGTCTCGCTAAGGGTCCAAGGGCCAAAAGTCAAGCAGCTAGGCACCTTCGTCATAACTTTTCGAATTCAACAATGAATGACTTAGATTTACAGCAATATAATTATCGACATAGATGTTTATAAGTCCCTTTTTACGAAGAAAGATCTCTTGTTTTACCGCCTTTCGAATGTATTGTTAATGTTGCTGTTTAGTTGTTCCAACAAACTTGTCTTGTGATTCTTATGTTTTAAATGTTTTAAATTTGTTCTTTTCTAAAACAGATTTTGTTTGAAAGATTTTCTTTTGTTTTGTTTTGAAATGAATTCGAATGTCTCAAATCAAATAAGGTCGTTAATTACATTCGAAAACATAAAACAAAAGAATAGAGAGAAAAAAAGAAAAAAACATAAGAGGCGGGCTCGGGCACGTCTGGGCAGATATTATAATCTATCAATCAAAACAAACTTATCGAACAACTCAAAGTCTTTATAAAACGGCGCGAATCTGATTTAACACATTTGTGGAGCAAGAAGCAAAAGTCATCTTTTAAAAGAACAAAACATTGCTTGCGAAAACGAAAGTGACACACAAACAAAATGACATACAGACTACGGCTATTAATATATAGACTTGTCAGTAGGAAAAAATTGGGAAGGCCAGTTTTAAGATATGAATCTAATCAATTATTCTATTGTCTTTATGCTGACAAAATGTATAATTTCGACAGAAATAACAATCTGATGATGAAATACAAAGCTTCTCAAACCATTTTCAACAAATATTGTGCCACTAATTATTTTGATGCCGATAATACAAAAGGATAGAAATTGACACCATAATCAAGCTCCAAGAGTGTCGAAATGGTTGTTTTACATATTTGGCACATGGCTTTAAATAGATGAGACAGGGGTGAGCTTATTCTTCAATATGATATATTATTCAAATGATTAGGAGAGACTGTATTCACTTCATTGTAATATATAAGGACACTCTACGTTGGAGAAAGAGAAAAAACTCGATAACCCAGATGTATCTGGTTGCTGGTCGTGTTCGCCGGTCGTGGTCGTCATTTCTGGTCGGCGTTTAGTAACTCCCAGTATTAAGAACTTTTTATAAGAAAGAACTTTTTTGTTATGAAAATAGCCAAGGTTGTAAATACGAAGGAACCAACTTTTTAGAGCAGTTCTTATAATTATAGTTTGGTAAGTATGAGGAACTAAAGAAATGTAATTAAAATGATTAAAAATTACGAAAGAAGTCTATAAATTTTAACCGGACAAAGTGAAAAAGTAAGCTTCAGAATGACCGGTAGAAACTACGAAATGACCGGTAATTACCGGTCACCGGCCGTTATTTGCAGCACTGGAATGGTGGTGCTCCTCTCGTCTTGAATAGCTTTGACTTACGCCGATATCTTACTTTATATTCACTCCTTATGCCGATATCTTACTTTATATTCACTCCTTACGCCGATATCTTACTTTATATTCACTCCTTACGCCGATATCTTACTTTATATTCACTCCTTACGCCGATATCTTACTTTATATTCACTCCTTACGCCAATAGGCCAAAAGAAATTACTGCCTCAGATTCGGCGTGCTGTTCACAAATTCCAGCCTGGACTTTGGGTCTTAAGAAAAATTTTCAACATTGATTTTGGATGAATTTTGTCACTTTTGCGTAACTTTGAGCGTAATTATATTGAATATTTGGTAATGAGGGACACACAGGGGATGTGGACGTACAGCGAGACAAAAGGTTCATTTGAATATGTGTCCCACAGGATGTGTCCCGCAGGATGTATGATGTGTCCCGCAGGATAAGTGCTCAGCAGGATGTGTCTGTATACTGTGAAAGCCCCTAGCAGCTGGAGCGAGGTCACAAAAAAAATCCAAAAAGACATGGTTGAAAGGCTGAACTTTTCAACCATAATGTCACCAACAAGTGCCAAGGCAACCAAGGACGCTGGCGCCAAGAGGGGGACAGCCAGTTATATGTCACATAGAAGAAAAGAAAATAGCAAAAGAACAAAGGAATAACCCATAGCCACCATTTTGCAACCATGGGGAATCGCGATTTTACAGAAATAGGAATCCTCATATCGAATAAAGCATCTTCTGAAAACATAGCCTGTCAAATCTCGGGAGACTCCCGCATGCCAACGTTTTTTCCCGCGGAAAAAGAATTCAGCCAAATCTCCAGCATTTTCGGGATGAGCTGGAGTTTTTACAAGATACTTCACTAATTGGTCATTTGAAGTGATAGAGATGACGCGTTCTTTAGAAAAAGTAATAAGATTATTTTATTACATCTTAACTAGCAACCAAATCAAATAAGAGCTTGTAAAAACTCCAGCTTGTCCCGTATTTTCAGGATTTTCTCCCGCATCTCCCGCATTTCCAAAAATTTTCAGATTTTCTGAAAAAAAATTCACATTTTGAAAAAACGAAATGGCAAATTTTTCCAACATGGAGCTCTCCCGCATTTTTGTGTGGCGAAGTTGACAAATATGTGAAAATTTCATTCAGTTAGTCATACTAGCGTCCTGCCAAAATGGACATCAAAGATTAATGCTGCAAAAGCGCTATATCGTTTACTTGACTCGCAGGCAAAAAAAAGTGCAAAACCTCTAAAGGGATTCATTGAAAAAAATGACCCTGTGCTTTTATAGAAATTAATATTTTCAATATTACCTAAAATTTGAGCCAAGCCAACCTTGAAAACTAATTTGAAGATCAACTTCCCAAGAAAAAGATCTATGGGGGAGACAAACCCACCTAGATCCGTGCACCGCCGGATAGGCTATTTCCCGGAAATCTTGCCGGACTTCAAACACTGACCCATTTACATGAGAGGAATTATTTTTACTTTAGCATATTAAGGCCTTAACAATGAAAGCGCTGTCTCAGGAATTGAATGACAAAATTTGGTTGGTTGATATTGGCTGTTGCACATTCGCAATCGATAATTCTGTCTCATTTCAAGTTTTTAAAAATTAATTGTTATGGGAGCTTGAACTTGATTGAGGTAACTCTCATCCTTGTTGATGCAAATACATCCTGTAGATGACTGATGTTGTTTTTTCTGAAAGCTTGATCTCCTAGTGTGACTAACTGTCTCTTCCCCATAAATGCGAAAATGAAAAACAAAGTTTTCTGATCGTCTTTTTAATCTGCCATAAAGTGTTATATTCCTTATAGAAAGAGACATTCTCCTACGAAGAGGCTTCAAAAAAAATTACGTAGAAAAAAGCTGTTAAAAAGTATGTTGTTTTATCTTAACAATTTCGTAAACTATGTCACAACCACAGAGCGCTGACTTTTAGTTTTATGACTTGTCCTCACTCGTTTGGTTTCCGTAATAAAAAGAAAGTCATTATTGTGAACTTTGAACATGCTTAAAATCAAGGTACTTCCAGAACTGCCAAAAACCGACCCTTAGAGAGACTGATTTTTGCTGAAAAGGTGACCCTAATGTCAACACCCTTCTGTAGAAATAAGAATAATAAGAAGGTCAGAATCACTGATAGACAAAAGATTTATTCCTCTCTAATTGCTAAGAAAAATAAGTAGTTTCAATCAGTGATTCTGACCTTCCCATTATTCCTATCTGTATATATCTCTAAAAAAGGGTGTTGAAATTAGAAGAGGGGTGTTGATATTATTAGACCAACTTACGGTGCACTGTTTTCCGCTCTTTCACATGCCATACAGAGTCATAAGTCTTGACTTGCTGTTATTAAAACCTGATTCTAAATTTTACAGTACTACCTACTAATCGTTTCTGTGCATGTCACAAGGTGTAGATAACATTCTCCAAATCACAAAGTTTGAGTGACACCTAAAATTTCGTACTCCTCAGATGTTTCAGAGCTTCTAAAAGATTTTGCGTGTTTTCTGACATGCTTGAGATTGGCCTCCTTCCTTCTTCTGTGTTGGGAGTTTTGATCGAACAAGAAGGTCTTTGAGGCTTTTGCCTCTTTTGAAACCAACAATAGGCACGTCAGAAAATACCTTGAAATGTTCTTCATTAGCCCCTGTAAAGAGTACATGAAAGTCACCCAAGACATTTTTGATTTTGGCAAAGACAGGATGGTACATGATATTGAAGACCAGCTTACGTCCACAAGTTTTTTTATCGCTTTGCTCTCTAAAGAGCAAATCATCTCGTCTCAGTTTTCTGGCCTTCAAAATCTCTTGAGGGACTAGTTTGTCACTGTATCCTCTTTTTTTAGCCACAAAGCTAGCTGGTCGCACCCTGTACGATCAAAAAAGGATTTTTCAGAACAGATGCGGTATACCTTAAAGTACTGATCATATCGATTCTTATCCAGTGTCACCAAAGTTCTTCCAGTAAAACATTGGATTTTGCCTAATCGAAAAGTTATCTAGAATGAAATTGCAAAATTCCAATTAAACACAAAAATTCAAATTTCGAACATTCCGTTTTACAGCGAAAAACCTTCAAAGAACTTCAAATTTCCGGAAACTGGACAGTGACTTAGTACCGAATAGTAGAAAGCTGATCTGCATTCTTTTCTAAAGTTTGTGTTAAAGCTTTCATTGAGGGTTCATTTAAAGGTTTTAGGAACAAATGCACCAAAATGCTTGCGTCAAATTCTGTAGCCTATTTCGCGGAGAGTCTCTCTCTCGAAAGAAAACATCAGTTGGGAAAATTGCATGCATTTCAGTAAAGGAAATGCCGAAATATTCCTTAAATCCAATAAAAAATCTTTGAATTGCTCAAAATTTGCCTAGAGAATTTTAAGATGGTCAGCCTAAATTTCTGTATTTTTATGCTGTCTCTAACAGCCCTTTTATCTGTGTTTTTTTTCCAAAATCCCAATATGTTTATCAGGCAGGAACGACAAAAGTTTTTCCATATGAGGCAGTTTAATGAAGTTGGTGGTGGTTTTACCATATATAAAAAATGTCGAGAGTTCTGACAAAACATCATTATTAGATCATTAGATTCTTTTCAAAACCTTGACATGAGCCTCACAACCAAACAATGAGCATTGGCAGGTGTGCTACATAATACATCCAAATTTCGAACTTTTCGGAATTTTGGGTTATGATATGCCAGCAAAAAAGAAAATAATATTTTGACCAAAATAAAGATTTGGTGCAAAAAGACAAAAAATGAATATCTCCCCAACATAATTTTGTCATTTCATAGCCATAGAAGTTGATAGACATTTGCTTTACATTGTTTCAATTTAAAAAGTTTGGAGTTTGCGGAATTCAAATAATCCAATTTCTTGTTGCCTTTACTACCTGTCCCTCCAAAAGCAGTTTACTTTGTGAATGTGTGAAAATAGAACAAAAAGAATCATGAATATTAAGCATGTGTTGATTTTCCCTTTGACCCCAATTTTGTAATGTTTTTTCATAATTCCCTTGGTTTTGAGTTTGAACGAAACATGTGCTGATTTGTTTTAAAGTTGTTACTTTCATATTTTATATTTTTACTTTCAGTAGCTCACTAAAAAAATATGGGGAAAATTCAATTTCTCGCTATTAATTTCACCAATGAGCGACAAGTTTATTATCCAGGTGAACAACTTGCTGGTGTTGTAGTGCTCAGCTTAAGTGCGCCTATGGAAGCTAGATGTATCAAAATGGAGTTTGAAGGTAAAAATAGTCAACTCTTTTATAATTCAAGCCTTTTTTATATTAAAGATATATTTTCACCAGTTCGCCTACTTTCTTCTTTGAAATATTATTAAATAATCTTTAAAAAAATCGAAGGTGATTTTTTGACATAGAAATTATGAATTTATCTCTCTCGATCTCGTTTCTTTGTTTTGAAGGGAAGGGATATTGCCATTGGTCAGAAACACATGGTACAGGGGACGACCGTCGGACTGAACATTACTATGGAAAGGAGAAAATTTTCGAATACAAATGCGTGATTTATGGTCAAAGCGGTGGTGGCTCTAGAGTGGTGTTACCAGCTGGGCAAACAAGTTACCAATTTGCTTTCACTGTACCAAATAACATCCCTAGCTCTTTCGAAGGCAGAATCGGACATATTCGCTATGAAATGAAAGGTTTGTTGACCTGAGAAATTTCCGTAAAAACCAAATACATTTCTCACTTGATTTCTAAACTTTTTTTATTAGTAAAAGTCTTAAACAATGCACTCAAAATAAATTTTTAACTTATTAATTACTTTTTTTTACAGCTGAAATCGACAGACCATGGAAATTTGACCACAAAGTGAAACGACCTATTACCATCAACGATATCATAGATACAAACCTTCCACAGTATCAAATCAAACCTGGCGGTACTGAACATAAAGATGTTGGTTGTCTATGTTGTGCTGCTGGTCCCCTAGAAATAGCTGGTCAGTTTTTTTTCTGGGTCCCATTCTGGCCGATTCAGGCCTTTTTCATTCATACAGTATGGATTCAAAAACCTCATCTGACTACTTTGACATTTTCTTTTAACGAACTTAGTAATAGCATTCAGAATATTATTCATATTTCATTCTAACAGAATGATTGTCTCAGACAAAGTCAAAGGAATGGTCTATGAAATTCCAGTATTGAAACATTTGTCTGATAGAGTCACACTCTATAATCAGAAGTTGAAAATCTTTTCAAACTTTTTAACCTCTTTTGCTACCATGTGGAGATTAATCTAACTACACTGGTATATTCTTCACATCAAAGCAAATGAGTATTATCTATTGGACACTAGTGCAGTCGAGTTCTTGGTAGCTCTGCACTATTATCTAGTCTTTCATATAAAACTTTTCGTGATTATCCGTAACACACTTTTTATTTCAATTATCTCTTGCAGCTAACAGTGTTATTGGACACTAGTGCAGTCGAGTTCTTGGTAGCTCTGCACTATTATCTAGTCTTTCATATAAAACTTTTCGTGATTATCCGTAACACACTTTTTATTTCAATTATCTCTTGCAGCTAACAGTGTTATTGGACACTAGTGAAGTCGGATTCTTGGTAGCTCTGCACTATTATCTAGTCTTTCATATAAAAATTTTCGTGATTATCCGTAACACACTTTTTATTTCAATTATCTCTTGCAGCTAACAGTGTTATTGGACACTAGTGAAGTCGAGTTCTTGGTAGCTCTGCACTATTATCTAGTCTTTCATATAAAAATTTTCGTGATTATCCGCAACACACTTTTATTTCAATTATCTCTTGCAGCTAACAGTGTTATTGAACACTAGTGCAGTCGAGTTCTTGGTAGCTCTGCACTATTATCTAGTCTTTCATATAAAAATTTTCGTGATTACCCGTAACACACTTTTTATTTCAATTATCTCTTGCAGCTAACAGTGTTATTGAACACTAGTGAAGTCGAGTTCTAGGTAGCTCTGCACTATTATCTAGTCTTTCATATAAAACTTTTCGTGATTATCCGTAACACACTTTTTATTTCAATTATCTATTATCTCTTGCAGCTAACAGTGTTATTGGACACTAGTGCAGTCGAGTTCTTGGTAGCTCTGCACTATTATCTAGTCTTTCATATAAAAATTTTCGTGATTATCCGTAACACACTTTTTATTTCAATTATCTCTTGCAGCTAACAGTGTTATTGGACACTAGTGAAGTCGAGTTCTTGGTAGCTCTGCACTATTATCTAGTCTTTCATATAAAAATTTTCGTGATTATCCGTAACACACTTTTTATTTCAATGATTTCTTACAGCTAACATTGATCGTGCGTGTTATTGTCCTGGTGAATCAATCTACATCACTGCTGACATTCAAAACAACACTACAAGAGATATGGAACGTGTCAAAGGAAAATTGATACAAACTATCGCCTACCATGCTTCCTCTAAAACTAAAACTCACTCCAACACTGTGGCTAGACTTGAAGGTATCATAAAGTCTTGATTGTTGTTTATTAACTATTAGATTGTTTCTTTCGGTTATTACTGTGTTTTATTTCACTGTTTTCTTTAGCTTTAGCTTTAGTTGACGATTGTTGGCGTTTATATATGCGAACAAGTTATTAAATTGTAGGTTTATAAATTTATTACCAGATCCTTTTACTAGTGGAAATGATAAGTATATAAAACAGAAAAAACTAATTCTGAATAAGTGCATATTTCAAGTATTTGGAATTCAATTATTCCATTCAGGGTGGCCAGCGATACTGGAAATACTTGAAAATACTTGAATATACTGGAAAAAAATATTGGTACTTGATTATACTGGAGTTTTTGAAAAAATGCCCATTTTTCCAGTATATACTTGAAAATGATAAATTGGAATACTTGAATATACTTGAATTTCTTTTTTCAATCAAATCTTCTATTTCCAGGGCTCTTACAGGCTGTTTTGAAGTATAAATTTTCCAAAATTTTCTCTTCGGACCCAACCATGGTGGGTCCTCCTGATAACAATGTATTGTACCCTATTTGTAAGGTTAGACATTCTAGGTTGGTCTTATTCACTTAACCTATTTGATATGGCTTTTTAAAAAAAGATGAACCTTAATGGGCATACAAAAAATGAAAAAAAGTAAAAGCAGAATCTTAGATATTCTTCAGCTCAAGTTATTTACTGCAAGATAACCCTCATTGAGAATTTCAAAAATCTAGCCTTTGGAGCATGTATTGAAAGAATATATTATCCAATGTGCAAATTTTCACTCTTTTTCTACCAAATGGATATCTGATATTTGCAAATCAAGCTACTGCTGAAAAATGGAGCCCATGGTAAATTAATTGCTGTGCAGGCTAATGCTAAAGCGGTCAGGGAAAACCTGGAAAACCTGGAAAAAGGGCTATTTTTAGAAAAAGTCAGGAAAAACATGGAAAAGCCAGGGAATTTTTGTAAAATTCTTCAAAAGTCAGGGAAAAGTCAGGAAATTTCTTTCTAGAGTCCCTTGAAATTGATAGTTTTAGCCAATCTTTGAATCCCTATTTTTCAAAATTTTCTTTGTCCGACCCAACCATGGTGGGTCCTCCAAGTAATCATGAAACCCACTAATAACAGGACACGTGACCTATCTAAAATTGATGGTGGTATTTTTGAAAAGTTTGAAAGGTAGTGACATGAAAAGTGCTCGCCAATTTTCTATGTTAAAAACTCTTGCTAGAAAATAAACCTTCTGGGAGCAGTGAGCCATAGGGAAATGATTCTAGAAATAAGAAGTTGAAAATTGGGAAAGTGTCAATTTTTCAGCAAAGTTTTTGATTTGACTGAATTGACTAAACTCTTAAGTATACAGTTTCTTCGTCTGCTCGAACTGGAAATGTCTTAAAAGTCTTGAAGTCTGATATTTGAAGAAAATATTTCTGATAGTCTCTAGAAAACATTCTGGGAATTCGGAACATTTCTTTCTACTACTTAGAATTGCAAAAGAAATTCTACCCACTTCACTCGCAACCAAATCTTCTGATTTGACAACCTTGCTGCGTTAGCTGTTAGTAATAAAATTCTAGAAATTAGACAACCGCTGTAGTACGCCATGGTGTCATAAATCCACTAGTTTCTATAGCACATTTTGATCTGTTGTTTAATTTGAGAAAATGTCAAAATAATTCTGGCATCAGTGACATTATTCTGTGCACACAATTTTGTCATAATATTTTTAAGAAAGAGAAGCCCATAAAATTTCTGGCAAATTGAGGATCCGGATATCCCTATTCTAACGAAGCACCATACGTAAAGTTCAAAATATACTTGAATGTACTTGAATTTTGCACCTTCATATACTTGAAAATAGCAAAGATATACTTGAAAATAATCAAAAATGCTCCAAAAAGTACTTGAATATACTTGATTTTCAATGACTAAAATCGCTGGCCACCCTGCCATTGTATGCACCTATTTGGACTTTCTAGATGCATTTTTATAACTTTGTCGCTATCTCCAGGTACAGTAATATCGGTTGAAAACACGACGTAGCGAGTGATTATGAATTATTCGGCTTCAATACTGTACAATGTATTAGCGTCCTTCTTATAGAATCCGTAAACTAAAATGTGACCATATTTTCTTATACTTTAGGGGAAGGAATTTCGTGGAAAGAAACTTTCGCGAATTTTGAAAGTTAATTCTGTGAAATATTCTGAAAACCTAATTCGCCAAAGTTTATTCTTGCGAAAAAAAAACTTTTCCTGAAAATCTGCCTTTTGTCATGAAATTTTCTTTAAAACAATTCAAACACACATTTTAGGTTGATGGAAGTGAAGAAAGTCAGGTTTCAGCCCTCTGTTTCACAAAAAATCGTGAAAATCTTGGATAAAAAAAAAATGTATTTTGAAAAGCTGATATTGCGAAAGCTAATTCTCGCGAAATGCAATAGTTTCGTAAATTTGCTTTTTCGCGAAAATTTCTTCCCTCAAAAATCTCTTCCCCTAAAGTAATAGTATCAAGAAGATGAAATCTGGCTCGATATCCTTTGACCAATGAAATCGCTAGAATCTTAATCATTCTTTTCGCAGGACCTGCCATTCCAAGAGGACAGTTTGCCAAGTGGGACAACCAACAGATGCCCATTCCGGCTTTACCACCAAGTATTATGAACTCTCGTGTTATCACCGTTTCGTATTATGTTGAAATAGAGGTTGAAGTGCCATGGGGAATGGACCCTGATATCAAACTGCCAATCACCTTAGGAACAATCCCATTTCGTCCAGTTTACCAACAGTTTACAGCGCCACAATATAATGCCGGTGCGCCGCCAATGGGTAAGGAATTTTTTTGGAACATTACATTGAGTTATTGAGCAAAATAATCATGACATGATTTCAACTTATGTTTTATACAAAGTCCATTGCGGTGCAAGTCTGTGATCGAAATCTTCACACTACCAATCGGCAGAATGTTAGTGAGACACAGTGATATCCTTATCCAGATGGCGAGGGAATGTATACCGAGCTTATCGTTCTACATCTTCGATTTGAGACTTACTAAGCTAATTTGACGTCAATCGATACTTCGGTTATTTGCCGGCACGACAGAGAGGGTGGATTTAGAGAAATCTTTATTTTTATCAAAGGAAAAACTTAGCCAGGGAAAAGGTGACGAAGTTTTCGCCGACGGTAATCTTCCCCGACGGAACATTTTCCACATTACGGATTTTTACTGTTTTTATCTTCTAGGTTTGGCGCCGCCGAATATATTTACGGATATGCCACCTCCATCATATGCTTCTGCCACCGGAGAGCAAGCGGTCAATATTGCCGATGACAACGACAAACATACCAGGGGAAACCTCTCTTATATGCCAGTCTACACATTTGCACAACCTTATCAGGTATAAGGCGAAAATAAAAAAATGTACTGTTTCCGGAATGCGGGTGCAGGAAAAAAGCTTTCATGCGGCAGGCCGGAAAAATTTTTTGTTTTGCTATTTTTGATCTTAAGATCATTGAAATAGAATTTTAAAGATGACTTATGTACAAACAGTATGAAGTAAGCCTAAGCATAAAGAATTTAATCACTTATTTATTTGAGTAATTTTTTTATCCTATCGGTAACTTTTTGAAGAATAAAATCGAAGGCAATTTTAACCCATGTCAAGATTACAAGAAGATGTATCAGCTATAAGATGCACTTTTCTTGAGAATTAACGAAATTACAAACTTTCTTAATTTTCTTTTTTCCCTTCTTTTTCAGGGACCTCCACCTTCTGCTCCTGCAGAGCACCAACTTCCACCAGGCTTTCAACCTCAGCTTCAACCAGGACCGCCAGGAGGATTTGCTCCACCACCCCAACAGCCTGGAGGATACGCACTCCCACCTCAACAGCCCGGAGGCTACCCACCAGCTGGTCCACCAGGAGGGTATCCAGCTGCAGGGCCACCTCCCCAGGGAGCGCCAGGAAACTACCCAGCCGGACCAGGAGGCTACCCAGCTGAACAGCCGATAATTACCCAACCAGGGGCTAGCCCATACCCACCAGCTGGTCAACAGCCACCCTATAATCCTGAAGGGGAAGCTGCCCCTATTTCAAAGCCACCCATGGAATAACATAGTCTTATGCTTATTAGTGAAATTCAACGTTAATTGAGAAAGACTCCCTACGATCAGAAACTTTAGTTTTTTGCACCAAATTATTTTTGTTTCGACTTTGTCAGATAGCCTAATGATCAGAGATTAGAGATTCGTAATGTATAGTTCTTATATTAGATTAGTAGAAATTATTTATCATAAATTTGCATTTTATACTAGGAACAGTTCTTAAAAGTTAAGTTTTTAAGTTTAAGATTTTGATTATTATTAATTTTTTTCATTGTGCAAGTAGCAAGGGTTCTTTTAGATTATTTTCCGTCCAACAATTTCTTATCAGGCACCATGTTAGTTTGTTTGTTTGTTTTTTTTTTGTTTTTTTTTGTTGATTAAATTCTTCTTCGTGGAAACCTTCGAAGACAAAACAGTCGGATTAAAACAGATTCCAATCAGACCCTAGGCTGCACGCATACCCTCTGATATGTTTTATAGGGGATGCGTATCGTGTATAAAATTATTCCCGTCTAAGAGTTACCCCCTATTTTCGTGTTTTTGAGTTTTAGAAATTTGGTTACTAAGTTTTATATGACATTATGAGAGATCTTTAAATTTCATTAAATTTGAATTGAAAATTTGAATGACTATAGAGGTTATTAATCATTTTTAATCATCTTAAACTTTTTAAATAAAATTGAAACAGGGCGGGAATTTTATACACGATTTGCATCCCCTTTATCAAAACATATCAGAGGGGATGCTTGCAGCCTAATCAGACGAATTTCCAATTTCTTATTATTCAGTCGGACAAAATTTTATAAAATAACGTTTAGTCGCGTACATAGTTTTGATTCTTCTTTTTATTTCATGTTCTTCCTTTTGAAAATCGTTACATGCCTAGCAAAGTTATATATTTTTATTTGTTGTAAGTGTTCATGGTTTCCTCGTACAGCACGAGTAAAAGTTACATTTCTTTTATTTTTTTATTAAATTAATTTTTTCTATAGTATCTTAAATAACGGAACTCGAAATTAAGACTGGAATGGACATCTTGGATACCAATTTTTCTTTCTAAAGCCACTCTTTTACTTTGAAGATATTGTGCCATAGAGTTTCAACAGAAGAGTACATTAGCCATCCTTTTTCTAGAAAGAAAAAGAAGAAGTTAAGTTTTAAAAGTTGTGCAACATTTCGGGTGACAAATTGAACTTTCTTTGTTCTCGGGTTTTAAATTCCGGCCGTAAATGTTGCTTTCAATCCAGGGTTTGTATAAAAATCAGGTGGGTCGCGCAATTTTTGTAGGAAATAAATGGCTTCAAATCCTACATAGGAGATTGGATTTTAGCTTCCGGTTATACTTGATTGCATTGCGCTGTATCTGAAAATGATAGCCGGAGTCTATTTTTGATCTTTAGATGTCCGTTCCAGTCTTTTTTTAAGAGTTCAGTGAGTAAAATTGTTCGAGGAGCACACAGCGTTCTTTTCAGACATATTCTTCCATCTTTGAAATATATGATAACAAATTGTAATTAATACATTACATTTTTCACTCTCAAAGTGAAACCAATAATTCAGGGTTCAGACAGACCCTGGAAAACCTGGAAAACCTGGAAATATGATAGATTTTCAGAAAAATCAGGGAAACTCAGGGAAACCCAGGGAAAAAAATTTTTTTTCCCAGTCTGCTCAGGGAAACTCAGGGAATTTTATTTTTTGAAGAATGAATGGAAAAAACAGATTTAAAAGTATTTTTAGTTTTAAAGTGTTTATTCATATGCAGTATTTGTAGCTTTAATTTTTACCTTAGGTTTACCATTTGATTTGTGTGCCTTTTGTTTAAAGATACATCTCTTTTGACTCTGCTTAGTTTTTATGGTTTGCTTGATACTCAGGGGAAAAATAGGGAAAAAATAGCTAAAATGAGGAATTTCTCAGGGAAAAAACCTTTGAAAATTGATTAAAATTCAGGGAAACTCAGGGAATTTTATTTTCGAAGGTCTGTCTGAACCCTGTAATTTGCAATGTCACTTGATGATAATCTGATCAAAAATTCTTCAAAATTGAAAAAAAATTTGGTCAAATCTGTATCCACTTGACATATACTCTTTGGGCGCAGGGTAAATTTTTGGAGTAATACCGGTCCAAAAATGACTGCCATGTTAAATACCCGCGGTACAGACCAATCAATCGTCCAAAGAAAAACTTAGAAGGTCTAGTAGTTTTTGTTATAAAGCGATCCATCGATTCCTGTATCGTAGGGAAAGCATCTTATAAGAGGTGCGGCTCAAAACAAGATAGGCTGTAAAAAGAATACTGAACATTTTTCCAAAAGATTCAAACTGTGATGAAATAACTATACTGTAACTGTCGTTATCTTTCAGGCTAGCTAATAAAAAATATGACAACAATTGTTGGACAGGAACGAACAGGACTCGCTTCATGGACTTACGTGTGACTCAGTTGAAAAGGCGACTTTCAACTAAAAAAAACAGATTTCGACATATAAATTCACGTCTATACATAACCGAAAATTTATTGGGTCATCCCACTAAAAGATGCTTGCAAGTATTATTGAAACAAACAAAATATGATTTAATGTTTATCATGCAAACAAATCCACATGATACATAGAAGTGTATTACGTTTTGTCATGATGATGGTGTTCGAGTGGTATATGAGATAGATTACATTAGAGTGGTTCAACACAGCTGTTTGAGGCGTCAATTTTGTTAAGCCTAAAGGATGGTTGGTATTACGAGATGGCTACTGTTGCTAATTCTAGGTAAGTCATACTTTTTAAAAGAGAAAATTTGATGGTTTAAGATTCTCCGAATCTTTTTGTCTATAATTCTTTTCCAAAAGCAAGATATTAATTTTACACTCGAACGGGGAATGTTATTTCTTCGAAAAACAGATTTTCGAATTTAAAAAAGTTGGAATGATAGAAAGTTCGAATAAGCGAGAGTCTACTGTACAATCTTTTAATAAGGAAACAAGAGCCGCAAAGATGCGGATAAATATTTCCTTTACAAATATTAAAATAATAATTAATGCCCTCAAAAGATTTCAAAGTGCTTTAAATCTCAGATAACATAAAGCAACACAAGTCCCTAAGAATTTCAAAATTCCATTTATGTTATTGACAGTATTTACAGGATTATTCATAAGATGACTGTAGGTTCAAAGCTACGGATCACGGAATATATCCGAGCTGAACCCGACTGAGAACAACAATGCAGTAATCAAATTGGCTGGAACTTTAATTTTCGTTAGGTGGACTTTAAATGGATTTTAGTATTATACTAGCGGTCACCCGGCGTCGCACCGCCAAGTAGAGTGTTGCGTTGAACACATCAAAAGACCTAGTCTGATTCGCAGACTTATACTTCCTATATCTATAAGAAACTTTTTCGCTAGAGGATGAGCAGAAGCCTACAAAAGACCTGATTATATAATTATTATTTTAAGCGCTGATTTCCAGAAATATTATATAGCCAAAAAGGGCAAATATGTAAAATGAAAGAATGACAAAAAGGAGAATATTTCACAGTAAGAAAACCAAAGAAAATTTTATATATTTTCAAAATGAGATGAAATATTTTGCATTATACTTTCATATATATATATACATAATATTGTAAAAAATGTAAAAATTTAAAGTAAGTTTTGGAGTTTTTTGAAATAATGTACGTGCTAAAAAGTAAAAATCTTTCAAAACAGGGAAACAATTTCATATTTTACGACAGAATGCAAAAAAAAAAAAAAATCTAATTTTTATATAGTGGGAAACATTTCATAATCTGAAAGAATGTTGATAGGAAAAAATTTCCCTAACAGAAGCCATTTTATGATTTCCAAAAGCATGCTGCAACAGCAAAAAATGTCACATACTTGGAAACAATCAAAATTTCCAAAAAAATGTCAGAAAAGAAAATAATTTGTCATGCCAGGAAATTATTTGAGTTTTCTTCATTTTTTAAATGCATGTGGAAGAAAATGTCAAGTTCACGACAAAAGTTTTACACGTTTTAAATGCACGTGTAAGAAAATCTCCAAATTTATCACAAAAATTTCCACGTTTTAAATGTACATACCGTCAACTGTTTTAACTTGGGACGATTGGTCGAAACATGGGACTGTTTGATATCTGGTCTGTATTTTCACTAACTTGTTAAATCTCTTTGACAACAAATTTGTTTTGATAACTCCACCAAGTTTATCAATCATACTTCCTTTCATAACATGTCACGATAACTTTCACTGATAGCGCCGATTGGAGAATTAGAGAACGTCGGCTACCTAACCGCCTATCGCCCGATGGGATTAACAAATAACGCGTGTGTAACTTGCCGCGCGAGTTTTGCCATCTTTTAATACGCCGTTCATTAAAAACTCAAATCAAATGACTTTGGAGGTTCGGTGAAATGGTGGCCAAATTGCCGTCCCATGTTTTGTCAGATAGTCCCAAGTTGGAGCAGTTGACAGTACGAAAATCTCCAAATTCACAACTAAAGTTTTCCACGTTTTAAAATGCACGCGGGGAAGAGAATCTCCAAGTTCAAGAAAAATTTTAATTGTATATACATGTGTGATGTGAGGTGATTTCAAATTATTTACATCCATATTCAATGTAATAAAACTTTTAAACAAGTATAGTAACATAACATTCTTCATATTGGGGCCTTGTGTGTTCCGGATCCGGTTATCAGCTTTAAAATTTGAAATTTATAACCGCAACGAGTTTTCACTAACTGTCACTAACCCCAGCAGTTAATTCATTGTTGTAGATAAAAAAACCAAGGGAAATTCAATCATTAACCAGTCAATTTTGCTCCATGTTTAAATTTTTAGCTAAAATCAGTTCATCAACCATTCCCATTGTTGCATTGTGGGCATTGCATTCGTTGGGTGCAAACTTTTTATTGCAAGTAGTAATTTTTCAGGCATAACATGGTCAGATTTATTCAAAGTCACTTGCCTTCGTACGATTTATGTAAATATACAAACAAAATTGAAGTTAGTTTGTTGTGAAAGTTGATAAAATGTCCTGTTTTTCCAAGACCAAAGAGATTGTATCATCTCTCATTCCAGCTCATTCCAGCCAAAAACCAACAGAATGTAAACGAAACATCAAATCCAGAAAGGAATATTAAGAAAAGTTCACTATCGACCATTCCTTGTGACAATCGTACAAAAATCATGATCCAATTCAAGCAAAGAAAAGTAGCGAAAGAGCAAAAGTTGTTGTCTATTTTCTGCCATCTTTGTTTTGACAGTTAGAAACAGAGCAGTATGGTACGATCGACAATACGCTTCTGAAACGGCCGACGTTGCCCGATCGACAAGGAGAATAGAGCGCCGTACCGATATTTACCACAGACGTTTCTCGAAAAATGACGTCTTCCGCCTCGAAAAAAGAACATCATACTGTTTTTACCGCCGGAGCTTGATTTAAAAAGAGACTCATGTACAAACTCACGAAATTGACCAAAACCGAGCGTTAGACTTGGAGAAGGAGAAGAAGAAGGAGAAGAAATTTTACCGTTTTAACAAATATTTCCTATATAGATAGGAAATATTTAACAATAGAATTTTGACGTAAGAAACGTATAAGAACTCATATTCAGAGATTTAGAGTTGGAAGAAAGTGAGAGTGAGACATAAAGATATGGAGGCTTCGCTAAGGAAAATGGAAGGAAGATACAGGCTAAAGATTTCATACCATCAGATGGTATTTACTTTGTGGGCGTAATTATATTTCTGGACATGTGACAAGGAACCTGTTTTAGCCAATTAACATTTCTTTTTCAAATAAAAAACATAATTCTACTTGACTTTAAGTTTTAATCAAATTATGAGGGATTTTAGGTTATTAGGTTATCTTACTTTTGTTTTATCCAATCGAATTTTTCCTCTTTAGGACAGTAGCGCAATGACACCCACTCTATACAAACCTTTTCCCCTCAGAGGTCGAAACTTGTTTGTTTTTGAAGTGCTTCTCGGAAAGATTTCTGTTTACCTAACTAACAAGATATCCATGGTGATGTTGAACAGATTTCTTCTTTTGAATGACTTAAAAAAAAGATAACTATTTCCTTTTTTAGGAGTCTTTTCATCTACCCACCAAACGAATGCTATCAAATGTCCTGACCCACAGAAATTTGGTCATGGCCCTGTCAAGCCGTGCGTTGAACCATCGGACCCAAACAAACGTCCTCCGTCAGGAATCGAAACTTGGTTTACTGAAAGCGTATTCAATGATCTTTTCCCGAAATCGAATCTCGGTTGGGGACCAGATAAATGCTCCCCATACAATTACGAAGCCTTCAAAATAGCAGCCCGATATTTCCCGAAATTTGGTAATGAATACGTTACAAAGAACCCGAACGGGACTAAACTAAATACCGATTATACCGCAAATGAGACCTTTCGTCGCGATGTGGCTGCATTTTTTGCACACGCCGTTCAAGAAACGGGCGAAAATGATGCACATCTCTACGACAAGCTACCTAAAGATCAAGCGTCTGATTGTTTTTATCGTGGTGGATTTTATAATTGGTTTGAAGGAGGTCCTGTCTCATCTTTGGTTCAAAATCAAGGTGCAAATGTTGAGGATGGTGTCCATTGTATTTTCAATGCACTTTATTGTAATCACTTCTTCAATAATACGTACTTCTATCCATGTAATTCGCATAAGGAAGGCGACTGGTATAAGGTACATACATCATTTTTACTTAGCCTATTTTATAAGATTCATGCATCTGTTACATGCTGCAATCATGGTCGTAATATTTGAGAAAAAAGGGAAATTCTATTTGGAAGCGCTCTAAATTATAAGCAAGTGTATGCCCCTTGGTCAAGCTCGTGTATGCTTAAGTTCTCAAAGCATCCAGGCTATGCTTATTATATGTTATGCTTATTATATGCTTATGAATCATGCTTGTGATTCACCTCGAGCCAAGTTTTTAGTGAAATTTCAGAGATTTTGTAAAAAAATTGTTCAGATTTTGGGAGTAGAGGAATGTAGGAAACCATGGAAAGTCTTTTTTTTTTTACTTAACCTCTACCAAATCTTTTCAAACCTGTTTAAACAGATAAAAATGACAACTTGAAAGAAATCCTTAATATCAATTTTAGTTGCCTGAGGATTGCCGCCAAATGGCATGAAACTGCCAGTAGCAGAATAAAAAAGTGTCTTTTCTTACTGACTGAAAGAAATCCTTAATATAATCTCTCGTGCATACCAGTGTGTCACAGAAACTGGAAACATCGGTTGAGATTGGCCCCAAAGAAGAAATATCCAGAAATTTCTTTTTCTCATCGAAAACACTATACACAGGACTCTCATTCGCATGGAAGCCGGTAACTCGTCACTGAGACAGGGGTGTCTGTTCACAAGAAGATCTTATATTATAAGAACACGAGGATGAAAAACCATTCTTGAACTTTTGGATCCTGAGATCCTAAGGTCCTAGGTGTTGAAACTCAGAGTTAAAACTCTACCCTTTCAACTTACATGTTTTTCTTATTATAAGCATAACGCTTATAAGCATAAGAAGGCTCACATTTGCAGAGTTCCTAAACATGACATAAGCATATGTGTCAGCCTAAATTGATATTAAGGATTTCTTTCTTCTTTTAAGGGGTGTTATTTTGGTCGTGGTGCTATCCAAATCTCGTACAGTTTCAATTACGGTTTATTCAATCGTTGGTTACTTCAAAACAACATCAAACATCAAGGACAGCCAATTGACCTTCTAAAAAATCCAAATCTCGTCATCACCAAGATGGACCCTCCATTGAGTATCCTGGCATCTCTATGGTTTTATATGACGCCACAAAGTCCAAAACCCGCAATGCATGATATTGTTGTCGGAAATTGGGTGTCACCTGACACAGACTATAATGGTAATTCAGTATATGTACTGGGCTGTCCCATTAAAAATCCATACCGGGGGATGGAGCAATCTTTTCAAGTCGAATTTTTGAAAATGGCAAAAATTTACAAATAATACCCTTGCAAAAAAAATTTATAATACCTTAAAGTGACGATGGACGAACTGAAATCAGTCTTTTATTTTTAGAATAACTTTTTGCCTCCTGGGAAAAATGGGAAAATATTTGTCCACCCCTGTCAGGATATGTAGAAAAACCTTAAAGACTACATAAACTGCGTAGATTCATTGCAGTGGTGCCTATCTAAGATAAAAGTAATTTTCAGTTTGTTTTTTATCGGTGTGAAGAAAGTGATCAGTTGGAGAGAAAATATTTTACATTTCTCAAATGTTAGTAATAAATTCTTTCATTTTCCTAAGCTAAATAAAGCTTTTGGGTTTTCAGCAAATAGGAACAAATTTTTACGGTTGACACCCAATAATACAATAATTTGTATCTACATTTGACTCTTTCTAATTCGATCTTCAAGGAACCAAAAGTTTTATTCGATTTAGAGAAAGTATTTTATAGGACTTTCCAACTGGGGTCAAGCTGGAGTTTTTACAAGATACTTACAAATCAGAGATGCTTTCAGCATAGAACTTTTTTCTATAGTATACAGTGAAATTGCTTTATAAAATACAGAACAGATAGGAGGTAAATGAAAGATATATACCTCAAGCGTCCCCAACACTCTCCAAAGTATCTACAACCCCAGGTCCCATGGTCCCGAAGTCCCGAGTCGAACTGTAACAACACTCTCCAAAGTATCTACAACCCCAGGTCCCGAGGTCCCGAAGTCCCGAGTTGAACTATAACAATACTCTCCAAAGTATCTACAACCCCAGGTCCCGTGGTCCCGAAGTCCCGAGTTGAACTGTGCCAACACTCTCCAAAGTATCTACAACCCCAGGTCCCATGGTCCCGAAGTCCCGAGTTGAACTGTGCCAACACTCTCCAAAGTATCTACAACCCCAGTTCCCGAGGTCCCGAAGTCCCGAGTTGAACTGTGCCAACACTCTCCAAAGTATATACAACCCCAGGTCCCGTGGTCCCAAAGTCCCGAGTTGAACTGTGCCAACACTCTCCAAAGTATCTACAACCCCAGGTCCCGTGGTCCCGAAGTCCCGAGTTGAACTGTGCCAACACTCTCCAAAGTATCTACAACCCCAGGTCCCGTGGTCCCGAAGTCCCGAGTTGAACTATAACAACACTTTCCAAAGTATCTACAACCCCAGGTCCCGTGGTCCTGAAGTCCCGAGTTGAACTATAACAACACTCTCCAAAGTATCTACAACCCCAGGTCCCGTGGTCCCGAAGTCCCGAGTTGAACTGTGCCAACACTCTCCAAAGTATCTACAACCCCAGGTCCCGTGGTCCCGAAGTCCCGAGTTGAACTGTGCCAACACTCTCCAAAGTATCTACAACCCCAGGTCCCGTGGTCCCGAAGTCCCGAGTTGAACTGTGCCAACACTCTCCAAAGTATCTACAACCCCAGGTCCCGTGGTCCCGAAGTCCCGAGTCGAGTTGAGCTGTCACAACACTCTCCAAAGTATCTACAACCCCGAGGACCCGAAGTCGCGAGTTGAACTGTGCCAACACTCTCCAAAGTAGCTACAACCCCAGGTCCCGTGGTCCCGAAGTCCCGAGTTGAACTGTGCCAACACTCTCCAAAGTATCTACAACCCCAGGTCCCGTGGTCCCGAAGTCCCGAGTTGAACTGTCACAACACTCTCCAAAGTATCTACAACCCCAGGTCCCGAAGTCCCGAGTTGAACTATCACAGCACTCTCCAAAGTATCTACAACCCCAGGTCCCGAGGTCCCAAAGTCCCGAGTTGAACTGTGCCAACACTCTCCAAAGTATCTACAACCCCAGGTCCAATGTTCGGTCAAGTCCAGCAACGTGATATAATCAATTCAAATATCCAAAATTCCAAAGAAAAGTAAGTCCAATGTTCGGTCAAGTCCAGCAACGTTTTTAATGATTTTAATGATTAAGTAAGTTTTCCTTGAAGTTATCCAGTTTTTTCGCGAGTGTGCTTCTCGATTTCAGATTTTCAGATTTTTGACCATGCTGATGCATAAAACACTATGACCAAATCAGAAATGTTTTTATTTTCAACAAAAGAAGTAAAAACAAACAATTACTATAAATAAATAGTAAAATATATCTTTAATTTTATTTTGATCATTTATATTAAATTTATTTAGATTAATCCTTAACAAAATGGACAACAATAGTTTTATATAAAGTCATGGTTTTGTTTCTGTATACCACGAGGTCGCTTCGTCGCTTCACTGTATTTTCTCCTTCGTGCGCACTCGCTGATTTCTTCAACTCGGGACCTCGGGACATCGGGACCTGGGGGTGTGGGTTTTATTGGATGAAGAGAACATAGCTCAACTCGGGACTTCGGGACCTGGGGTTGTAGATCCTTTGGAAATAATAGTGATATAGCTCAACTCGGGACCTCGGGACCTGGGGTTGTAGATCTTTTGGAAATAATAGTGATATAGTTCAACTCGGGACCTCGGGACATCGGGACCTGGGGGTGTGGGTTTTATTGGATGAAGAGAACTAACTCGGGCCTTCGGGACCTCGGGACCTGGGGGTGTGGGTTTTATTGGATGAAGAGAACATAGCTCAACTCGGGACTTCGGGACCTCGGGACCTGGTTTTGTAGATCTTTTGGAAATAATAGTGATATAGCTCAACTCGGGACCTCGGGACCTCGGGACATCGGGACCTGGGGGTGTTGGTTTAATTGGATGAAGAGAACATAGCTCAACTCGGGACTTCGGGACCTCGGGACCTGGGGTTGTAGATCTTTTGGAAATAATAGTGATATAGCTCAACTCGGGACATCGGGACCTGGGGGTGTGGGTTTTATTGGATGAGGGGAACATAGCTCAACTCGGGACCTCGGGACCTGGGGTTGTAGATCTTTTGGAAATAATAGTGATATAGCTCAACTCGGGACCTCGGGACCTGGGGTTGTAGATCTTTTGGAAATAATAGTGATATGGAGGTATAACATATCGGGTGTGCTTGTTCCGTAAAATACACACAAAGAAAATCGCATCCCAGCTTGTAAAAACTCCAGCTCATCCGTCCAACTGAAGGGACCCATATTTTTAAGTTCGAATTACAGGGAGATTCGAATTAAAGAGGTTTGAATAAGAGAGAGTTAACTACAGTGTAGTCTCTTTAACTCGAACCTCTATAACTTGAATGTCTCCCTAACTCGAACAAGTTTTATTATCAGTTAACAATGCTCTATAAACCTTACTCCATAACTCGAAACTTCCTAAACTCCAACAAGTATGTGTTCCCCTTGTCTGTACACAGACCTAGTATCTTCGACTAATTTCGAAATTCATTGCCGTAGAAGGTCTGTTGTCATTCTCTTTTCTCATTTGAGATTTTTCAAACCGATCGCTGCGATGGAGTGTTGGTGAGGGAGGGGAGACGGTGAGAGAAGTATAAATCATACTCCATCGCAGAGGTCTCCCTTCGGGAATTTTTTATCAAACAGACAATGCGCACAGAGTGTACTACGAAGCGATAAACGTGAGATACACTCTGGTACAGAGTAGTGTTCCCCGTGCGCGTTCAAGTTATGGAGACTCCACCGTAGTTAGATCATTCTTTTTCGTTTGATCTTAATAGGTGGTGTATTTGGACCAACATCTCTGGTTATCAACAAAGAATGCAATGGTGAGGATCCACAAGAACCTGGAGGTGGTGGTGAAAGTCGAAGAATTAAAGCTTTTAGATGGTTTACTAATTATTTCAAGGTTCCTTTCAATTCTGGTGATGCTAAGACTGTCTCTTGTAAACAATTCAATGGTGGCTCCAAAAGTTTTAAGTTCCCAAAAGGTATGCTTTTAAAATCTAAAGTGTATGTGCGGAAAAAACAAAACAGGATTTATCTAACGAAAAATTTATGATTTATGTCAACTTTAAAGGCCAATAACTTGATTTATGTTTTTTTTCTTAATTAACAGCAACCTTGAAAATAAATCGCCGACATTACTGAAAAACAATTCTGATATATTTAGGCATTGGGCTCTTCCAGAAAAAATCCGTTCATGGGGGGTGGAGGATGAATTGTCCAGGGGTATTAAAAAAATGCCAAAAAATTGCAATGTCCAGGGGGTAAATTCCAATGTCCAAGGGTAATTTTTTGTGTCCACGGGGTTGATTTGATGTTTGTCCAGGGGTATAACCCGTGTCCAGGGGGTTAAAAATCAAAATGTCCAGGGGTAATTCATGAAAAAAATAATATATCCTCCACCCCCAATAAACGGATTTTTTCTGGAAGAGCCCATTACTGTACTAATTCGTCAGCCGCAGTTGAAATAAACACTCCCCTTAAAATCTTTAACTATTCTGCTGGAAGTTTTGCCCTTGTAAATATCTTCCACCCCCTGTACATAAAATACACCCCTCCCCCTGTGCTTAGGGGGGGGGGCTAAGCCACTTTTGCTTGATTGTTGGCTGTATTTTTCAAAAAATACTGGGGCTAGCTTTCTAGGGGGGGGCGAGTGTTGTGTAATAGAATCCTGGTGGGGCAGAGCTGATAGGTTGAAGATATTTTAAATTATGTTAAAAATCTATGCTGTGGGGAAGGTTTTATCCCGCTTGAAAAAAATTTTTGCCTGCGCCGCAATAAATTTATCGAGAATTTGTATGCAAAGATTCTTTGATATTTTGTTTTGTGAAGGCGGGGGCTATGTTTCTAGAATTTAGCCGGGGCTATTTTCCTTAGCCCCAACTGAAAAATGCTGGGGGCTGGACCCCTCTGCACACTATGCGTGTATGGATACTAAATCTAAATCGTATGACTCATAATGAAATAAGCTTAAGTAAGGGTTCAGCCTTTGAAATGCATCTACTTTTCTACAAAAAGAAACTTCAGAGTTAAACCAAAAGAGGACTTCTCTCTAGTATTGACTTCTAGTTGTTTCAAAATTAATCCCAAAGATTTTTAATGAAAGTGTCAACTGAGGTCATTTCTATTCTATTTCAGGAATGACTGTCTATCTATCATGGGATATTGACTGGAAAACGTCAGCTGATCCAACAATGCCATGCACTTGTAATATGAAAGTCTACCAAGGACCTATCGTTGCTTTTGATCCTGTCATTATGCCACAATATAAGCATCAAAACGAGGCAAATAAAAAATGGTGTGAAAATATTTATCAGAGAGGCTGGAATAAACAAGCATGCGCCAACCATACTGTCACTGAATCTTCTTTATCAGAAACAATGGAAAAATTTCTGGAAATTCTGGTATAAGAGGAGAAAGTTTTAAATCAAAATTAACTTAAAGCTTAAAAGATTGGAAGGGTATTCAACAGATTAAATATGTCGAAATACTTTTAAATAACTTTTACCGGGATAATTTTGAAAACGTTTGATGTTACATGGTATCTGACATTTACTGATCCCAATTTATTCACATACATTCTAGGCTTTTTCTTTAATATAAAAGATATAAATTATCACACTCAAAATCTTGTTTCATTTTCTCCTGAATTTTTTCCTGAATTTTTGCCTAAAAAAATGATTAAACTAGGTTATTATACCAATAGAAATTTGGAACAATTTAAAGAAACCAGTCAATTAAAATGTCATTTAAGTTGCCAGTTTCAGAATGTAATGAAGGAGGCATTATCCATTAAAGAATGACGAGATAATAATCAAAAACTATTTTAGAACCGTTTTTTTTCTTTCTACGCAACAAAAAATTCAATCAGTGCATTTAGTACTATCTTTGTCATCATTATCTGGAAGCTTAAAAGGTATGTGATATTCGTTTTCGTTTTTGTTTATGTTTTTTTTTGTATTAGTTCCTCCGCGGTTTCTTTAAAGCCAAATTCAAGTCTTCGTAATTCGATTCAATAATTATCCATCCGTTCTCAGAAGCAGTTCTGATTGATTGAGGTTCAAAATTTAAGACAACGAGTTTTGCTTCTATTAGATATTGACGATGGCAACCCGAAGAGGAAAGTTCATAACTTTTGAACCATATTCAGAGAATTGCCAATATGGACAAAATAATCAAACTCACACACGAGGATGTGTTGTTTGTTATAAATCTTACTTTTTTCATATAATTTGTTCGTTCCTAGATAGATAAAGAATGTAATCATAATGATGGCCGATCCGAAGATTTCAATCGAACTAAGTAACGAAAAACAAGAAATCTTTTATCCTGGTGAAAAGATTAGTGGGCATGTGGTTATTGAGTTGGATAAACCATTGGAGACAAAAAACGTCTGTTTGACTTTTGGAGGTTTGTTGTTCTATCCTGGTTGAGGTTAGGCTGCTTGCATTCACTAACGGATTCGTGCTCCTTATAGAGGATGCTTAATAAGCTATATTTCATTTGTCCAGAGATTTGCCGCCTTTAGCTGATATACATTCTATTGAAAACGTTCGAAACGATCGTTTTTGCGCGCACATCAATGCCAATCAAATTATTAACTTGCCAAGATTTTGTAAAATACATCGAAATAAAAAAAAACCGAACCAGAAAGCGGCTGGTAGATTATTAAGCAGACCTATACTACCTGGGGTTTTGTAGAGGTCTGCGATTTAGACTAAGTTGAGGTCTCCGTACACGGAAAACCGTGAATTTTCTGCCCCTGAATTTTCAATCTTAGGCAAGTACATACTGTATTAAATTAACTAAACACCCCTCTCTCACAGCCCTGGTGGAAGTTTTTTGTCTGTTGGGATAGAAATTTCTATTGAAATCCTAATGGGGACAGAAATTATATTGTTCCAAGGGGGATGGTTTTGGAGTACAATTTTCAAACATTGAAATTAGACAGTCAACTTCCTAGCCTGGATATCCAAGCTCAAAATTTTAGAAAAAATAAAATTTACCTCAATATACAAAGTTCTAAAATTATAGAGCTTGGTCTCCCTAGAGAAAGAAAGTGCAAACCCATGTTTCTGAAACTTTTCTAGTCAACCCAGGTCAGCGAAACAGAAATTAATAAAAAAGCAGCCTTGCAAGATCTAAAACCATTTAAAACATCCAAAGATTACACCAGAGTCCATAAACAAGTTTGCATGCATTATCATGACCAACCACGTTTTCTTGAAAAATGAACTTGCCTCTGTTTTCTTCTGTTTCGTGTTTTCATGTAAAAGAAAGCTGTATCTTTACTAGAAACTGGAGGACTATCCTATTTTTGTTTCAGAATTGCTCCACGCCGTGTAGATTGGTCCGTACGGCTTTAGTGAAGTGAGTGCAAGCAAGCGGACTGCATTCTCATACGAGAATGCAAAACGCTCTAGGGAGACCAGGCTGTAAACCAGAACAAAAAAATATCAAAAACTAGACTGAAATAGTTTACAGCCTGGATATCCAGGCTATCAACTTCCCAGTGGGGCTGAAATTGTATTTTTTTCATTTTCAGGAAAAGGCGACGTCGTGTGGGTGGAAACAATCGCTGATGACATTGAAACTTACCACGGCAAAGAAGAAATTTTTATGTTCGAACATATCTTCTACGGCCAGAGAAAAAGTAGCTCTAGAGTAGTTCTACCGACCGGGAGAACAAGTTACTCTTTTGTTTTCAGTGTACCAAATGGTATCCCAAGTTCTTATACTGGAATAAAAATTGGATTTATTCGATATGAAATGGAAGGTATTAGTAATTAATCCACATTCGATTAGAGTTTGATCAGTATCTTTTCAGTAGCATAAGGGAAATCTAATTTAATAATAGACGATATCGGCTTAACGAAATTCTTCCCGAATGATTACCCATGATGCATTGCGCAAAAAAATTCAGTAAGTCAATATTGTCCGTGAATTTTTTTGCGCAATGCATCATGGGTAATCATTCGGGGAGGAATTCGTAAAGCCGATATCGTCTATTAGATTAATAATTTCTCCTCGGGATGAATAACTCGTTGTATTTCGGGAAGTCTCAAACATATAACTGACTCAACCAAATTTCTCAGCCATCTAGCATAATTTGTTTGAACCCCTTGGTGGTGGAACCCTTGGTGGTGGACCCTTGGTGGTGGAACCCTTGGTGGTGGAACCCTTGGTGGTGGAACCCTTGGTGGTGGAACCCTTTTCTCTTAAGTTAGAGAAATGGAAATTTCACTTCGGACATAATTTTTTTCATTTACAAACGTCTTACTTTTGTATCTGAATCCTTTTTTAAATGCATAATTTTTACAAAGTTAGAGTGCACTTCCTCTCATTTCAACCCTTACGGTGCACTTTGGGAATAGTGTTTGAAAACAAGGTCTGCAAGACACATTTTCGACCGTAGCCGCCAGGTGCCGCGCGGACCCTAAAACCGTCCCAGTCTTTTTTCACACCTAAAAATAATAGAAAAAATGTTTAAAAAAAGGATTGGATTGAGTTTAGGGTGGTAAATTGAATAATAAAGTGGCACGCGCCTGACCGCGCGACTACGGTCGAAAAGGTATCCAATGATTATTCATTATTCATCTAAAGAAGAGTGTCTTTATTTTTTTCATCTTCTTCTTCCTTCTTGTAGCTCAAATCACTTTAGCTTACAAATCAAATATCAAAGTCAAGCGAACCATACACATTCATGAAGTGATTGACTGCAATCTTCCACGTTACCTTAGTGGTATTGGGATGAGTTGTACTGAAGATGTTGGCTTTTGTTGTTACAAATATGGCCCTATTCGCATGTCAGGTATTTTTTAATCAAATTGAAGTTATGTACCAGCTGCCACCAAATAGGCCCGGGGGTACTACCCTTGCCACCCCGAAAGGGGTGTATCGCCGAGGTTAGAAAAATGGACCCTACGTGGGATTCGTTTTTGTGAAAATTTTGCCAAAATTTGAAAAGAAGTGACCCTGATTTGGACTGAAATTCCAAAGTGTTCTAGGAATTTTCCACTTTTTATCCAAATTGCCCC
This sequence comes from Clytia hemisphaerica, assembly GCF_902728285.1. NCBI lineage: Eukaryota > Metazoa > Cnidaria > Hydrozoa > Leptothecata > Clytiidae > Clytia > Clytia hemisphaerica. Next base: position 39,669 of record NW_027103485.1, read on the forward strand.
CGCCCCCACCCCAAAATAGGTACCCTGACCTCGTATTCTCATGTTATTATAATGTTTTGATCGCAGGATTATTTAGTTGAACAATACATACCAGTTGGCCAAATGAAAAAGATTAAATACTTAGTATTTACAGGGATGATCAGGTGTTTTAAGGTTGTTGGCCTAAATTCCTCATTCAGTTCTGAGCGAAACTTTTTTCGGCAAATTTTCTTACAAAAATTAAAATTGATTATTGAAAATTCAACTGAGGAAAAAAGTTTTGTCTTTCTTCAAATAGCACTTATTCCTGGTCGTTCATGTTTCTGTCCTGGTGAAAATATCCCAATAGAGATGATGATTGAAAACAATTCATCCAAACTTGTCACAGAAGCCACAATCAAACTCATCCAAACGGCGATCTATCGGGAACATCACGAACATCACAAAGACGGACCGATAACAGTCCGAGATTACACCATTGCTAAATCGAAAGGTAATATGAAAGAGATTTTTTCTAGAGGTTCAGTCCAAGTAACGTAGGTTTCACGATAACATGGACAGTTCCAGAATATCTATGTGCGTATTACCTGAAACAAGCTTTTTATCTAAGAATTTGCTATTTACAAGCTGAAGAGCAATTTGATAAGAACACAAGGCTGAAAATTGGCCAAAACCTAAGAACAAATTAAGAACAGGGTGAGCCTCAGATTTCAGAAATTATTAAGAAAGTACTGATTGAAGTAATGAAGTTTTTAAACCCATTTTTAGATTTTAAGTAAAGAAACTGAGCGTATTAAGAATATTGTAAGAACTGCCTGAAAATTTCAAAAAATTAAAAAAAGCCCAGCCTGTATTTCCACGAGCTTTTCTTATCTTATCGTCTAATTTTTGATTTGTTGATTTCTAGTATTATTCAAAGATTCAACTTATTTGCGCTATATCGGAGAAGGACTGACCGCTCCTGAAAATACATCTCCAACGAATTGGCGATTGAAAATCATCAAAGTAAGATATCACGTTGAAGTGAGGATTGATTTGTCTTGGACTACAAATGAACCATGCATTGAAATACCGATCATTATCGGGACAGTTCCATTGGGAATTAAGTCAAAAGATATAAATCAAAACAATTGGTTTTGACTGCTATTCGTCGAAACGAGGTTACAGTGTAAGAATTCAGCCACAAAATTGGCCTTTTCTCTATCAAATTGTTGGAAACATATTATAAAGTTGAATAATTTAAATTTAAAAAAAGCTGCTTTAGGCGTACAAGCTTTCGCGAGCAGAAACTTTCGCGATTTTCGCGAATTTTGGCCCTTTACGCGAAAGTAAATGTCTTTAAAAATTCTAGGAAGGGCTATTCGCGAAAGTTTAGGCTCGCGAAAAATTCTTGACAAAATAGAAAACCTGTAAACTTCAAACTTTGAATAAAATGTAACTTTTATGGCACTTTTTAGCCTGCTAAAAGACTAATAAGTCAAAGGACAAATGTTTCAAGCTAATCCAAGAAGTATTCGTCCCTCTAAGCCATTTTTTCATGTGAAAATTCTCAATTTTACGTCTTGGTTCGCGAAAGTTTATGCTCGCAAAAAATATTTTTCCGTTAAATTCGCGAAAGTAAAAGTCGTGAATTTCGCGATTTTTCGTCTTCGCGAAAGTTTCTGCTCGCGAAAGTTTGTACGTCTAAAGTATTACGAGCTCGTATGACCAATAGCCTGATTTAATTTTTGTTTTAAAATTTACGCAATACTATATGAAAGACAAATTGTCATGGGTACGATTTTGAAATTAGTGCACAATTAAAACAAAAACTACAAACTTTGAGATTAGTTCACTTCATCAGCAACTAGTTAAAAAGTTATTTTATCCAATGTGTCCATTTCTGAGATTCATAAGTCTTTTTAAGGAAGCGTATGTAGGCTATTAATAAATAGTGTTGTTTTTCAAAATCAAGGTTTTTAAGGTCAAACATTAATAAAACTTATTCAACCAAAATAAATATTGTCCATTTTTTGTTTATCAAACTAGAAAATGTTTAGTTTTTGATAATTTTCATGTGTAGGCGACGCGAATTTTTTTTCCGTTTACGGTTGGAAATATCATTTGACGGTTGGAAACATCAAACGAGCTTAAGGCTGAGTAAATACACCTAAGTACTATCTAAACGATCTAAACTTTTATTTGATAAATAATATCGAATTCACGTTACAAATAAATTGTTATTCATTTTCTAGACGGGGGTCGAGAAACTATTTTATTTTACAAATGTGGATGATGATGGCGAGATCATTTCTCGAGAAAAATAACCTTTTACCAAAACATTATCAAAATCTACTCTGATAATTTTTGATAATTATATAACACTTATATAATAATATATGTATTGATAATGAGGCACCCCCTACCCCTATTGAGTAAATCTTGGATTGCATATAAATACCACAAGTTTTGCACAAAATTATTTTGTTATTCTAATTTCAACAGCTATCATCAAAAATCAATCAGGAATTTAAAGAAATATAAATTGTGATTCAAGAAGAGGAAGCTGTACAAAATGAAGCTGCTTTGGATTTTAATGTTCCTTTGTGGTGGAAGTAATACCATATCAGCTGGAATTCCAAATGCATGTCGTCATCATCTTGATTGGGCTTTTCATACTGGTAAAACTACCAGTCCACAAGAATACACTGGTATGCAGAAAAAATGTGGAGTCACATTACAACAAGCTAATTACCAGGATTTCCAGCGATTGTTCAAATGTGAAAACATCCATAAGCAGTATTGCAATGATCAAGGTTTGACATTCCCAACAACCTGCTCAGCACCACCATGCGACAAATGCACGGTTAATGTCAACACTGTTCCACCAGCATGTAAACATCATATCGACTGGGCCTTCAACATTGGCAAAGTATCAAATCCACAGTGGTATCAAGATATGCCAGCAATCTGTGGAATATCATCAAATAAAGCCACTGTGGAAGATTTTCAACGTTACTTTAAATGTAAAAATCTTGTAGCAAATGATTGCCAGAAATTGCAATATCCACCAACATGCTCCAAACCACCTTGTAACGTTTGCCTTGACAGGAAATGTTGTGCCAAGGAATCTGAAGATGTCTATAACCCATCCGTGTGTCCTGGTGAAGCTCGCCCAGTTGGCTGCTGCATAGGCCTTCAAAGTACCTTTGTACCGGGACCTAATAATCATGTCTGCAAGCGAAAACCAGACCCCAAACCATGCACTGGGAAAATTTGCATCTCAGGGCGGAACATCATGGTGAATGGACAAATCTTTTATATGAAGGGCGTAAACTGGAACCCAGTCCCTAAAGGACGAACGCATCCTCCACGTGACCAAGATTTCCTTCATTACGCAAAGATTGATGCTCCTAAAATGAAGGAAGCTGGTATCAATGTTATCAGAAGTTATCCGACCATTACTTCCTCTCAAGTTCTTGACATCTTTCATAACAATGGCATTCTTGTTGTCAATCCGTTAAACCCATTAGACAGTACATCTAACATCCAACGAACTGTGAATTCCTTAAAAGGTCATATCACCATCTTGATGTGGGCACTAGGCAACGAATGGAATTACAATTCTTGCTACTCAAATATTGGTTTCCGTGGCTGCGCTCAAAAGATCCGAGAAGCAAGTAAAGCAATCAAGGCGGTTGACAATGAACACCCCGTGACCAGTATCTATGGTGAATTACCAGACAAGAATTTGGTGGATTCATTTCCCGATGTTGATGCATGGGGATTGAACGTTTACTCTGGTAAATCATTCGGCAGCCGTTTCATGCGTTGGTCAGGTATCTCCACCAAGCCAATGTATATGGCGGAATATGGGGCGGATTCTTGGAACGCCCGCATCAATGCTGTTGATGAAGATTCTCAAGCGGTGGCAACGAAAGCTCTTCTCGGTGAAATTAAAGCACAAAGTACAAGACAGGGTGGACCATGTACTGGAGGAATCATCTTCGAATGGGCTGATGAGTGGTGGAAATCAGGTAGCCCCTGGACCCATGATAAAGGAGGGATCGCACCAGGTGGTGGACCGTATCCTGATAAAACGTTTAATGAAGAATATTGGGGTTTGATGACGATTGATCGTATACCAAGAAAAGCGTTTTATGAATACAAAAATAATTGATAGACACAATTACATTACAAGTTTCATTTCATTTTTGCTTATCTTCTCTTTATGATATTGCGACTGAATTTGTGAATTTATTTCATCAATTTTAGACGAAAAAGTAATGTATTAGAAATTGTAAAAATCGCTCTTTCTCATTTTAAGAGTTCGACATGCTGATAAATAACGAGATTGCTCACGGGAATTTCTAACCCGCGCGAGCAAACCCGCACCTGTCAATCATTTTTTACACCTGTCAATCATTTTTATCTGCTTTTCTTTTCACTTGTGGTTTCGAAAAAAGTGTTTGTAAGATAATAAAAAAAGACGAAAGTCGATTTTTATGCATTTTTTTTAGTTCAAAGTTTTGGAATACTGGATTTTCAAGAGAAGGGAAAGTCATAACTCTTGACTCTTGACTCTCCACCCACTCACCAACCTGATCCATTTTGAAATACTGTACTTGGAGTCAAACTGCACTGAGGTGACACTACTTATAAAATTTTTGTTTCTTAAAAATATAACGGGAATTTCCAAAAATATCAATAAGACCTCATAAAACCAGAAAAAGGTTGGTCAATGCTGACAAGATAACACAAACTTCAACGCACCGTATAGGATTCGAACTCTCAAAAATAACATACCAACCCACCGCCTTACCCACTCGGCCACTCAAGATGTAGAGAATGTAGAATAATAATAAAAGATACCATATCTTTATTTGTGCCATGACCTGTATAACTTTATTTACCCGTCAAGGTATTAACTTCTTGTTCTTAAACAAATGATTTTAGATCATTTCCAACATGCGGGCGGGAGCCGATGGCCGATTCTGAGGGGATTTACAGGACTCTTTAGTGGGACTGCTGCAAACGGGCTGTAAACCCTGCTATTTGGGGGGCTAGGACACTCTCCGATCTCCTTAAAATCTCAAAAGACTGAGGAGAGGAGCTTTTTCTTGCATACAGTACCCATATACAGCAGACAGAATTCACAGAGCGTACACGCGCGGGCGATTAAACACGATCGCGCGGAATGCGGGTCAAAAAATTCCCGTGAGCAATCTCGTTATTTATCAAAAAGTAGAGTTCGTACATCTCCGCCATTTTGAACACGTTTCAAGGTCTGTCTTTTGAGCCTAGTTTAAAAATAAAAGTCATACTTTGCGTCCGAAGCAATATTTCAGATTTTGAATCATTTTGAGCTTTCTAAGGGGTTTGATAGTCCAAATTTTATAAATATCTTTATTTTCATTATCTAGTTTTCATGATTTTTCAGATAAATCAGTTCGAAATTCATTTTTGTCTCTTCTAAAAATTTCTTTTGCTTTATACATAAAATTCGGGCTTAAAACTAACCGAATTTTTCTACGCAGTATGGTCTATTTGTAATATTTTCAATATCGAGGGAATTTGTGTCAAAACACTTGAAATGCTTGAAAATCATCAACATATAACTCACCAAGAAAGGCAGTGGTTTTCGGTAGGTTTTCGTTGAAATTTGCTTGCTCAACATTATTTCGGCAATGCGTTGAAGAAAAGAAAATTGAAATGACAAACGATTGAAAAAAAAAGAAAAAGTCACAGACCTGCTGGGATATTTTCAGCAAGTGGGGGTAAAAGAATTGACTGAAACTTGATGGGGACTGATATTACCATGTTTTTATGGCTGGGGATTTAAATTCCTTTGTTTTTAAGTAAAAAAATTCAGTGAGGATGGACAACATTTTGCAGTAAGTCTATTTGATTATTATCAGTGGGGACAAAAATTGGAGTATAATTTTCCACCGGGGACGATATGTTGACCACTTTTTCCAGTGGGAAGGGTTGCCACCGGGACTGTGAGAAGGGGTGTATAAATAGTACCGATACGGTAAATATAGGTAAAACAGTTACGGATTAAGAATGAAATTTAAATTCTTAATAATCTTACGTGTCATATGAATCAATATAAATATGTTACAATTTCTTAAGGTTACCCTAGCTAAAAATATGTGTATTAAAATGCATTTTATAAAGGTATATGAAAATATAGTAATCTTACTTACAAACTTCAACTGTGCTTATTTCAATATTATGATATGTATAGAAAGTGAAGAACATAAAGGAACATTATAAAATTATCATATTTAAAAAGATTGTTCGAAAAATGCCAACATAATTTATCTCACATCTGCCCTGAATTTTATTAGCCTATCGGCTAAAACTTAGTCGGCCTTAATTATTAGTCGGCCCTAATGTTAGTCGCCTCGTCAAAATTTAGTCACTAAGGGCCGACTAATAACTAAGACCGACTAAAAACTTGAGCCATTTCTAAATTTGCTCCAAAGTTATACCGATATGAAAAGTGGATTAAGGAAAGCTAAATTATAAAGTTTTAATTTGGCCCAAATTTTTAGTCGGCTCAAATTTTAGTCACCAAGCCAAAATTTAGTCGACTAAGTTTTGGCCTATAAGGTATCACATTTCACTCACTGCATAATGCTAAAAAAGTAGCTAACAATAAGATAGACGATAATATACACAGTCCTTTGGGCAAAACATTCGACTTAATCACAGTGTGAAACCACATTAAAACGCCCATCGACAACGATAAACCACTTAGAGCACACAGAAGCAGAATATCGTATCGAAGTTGTCGATTTGCACCGCACTTTTTGGTACAGAACAAACATCCTGTTCACGACAGGTAGCAAATAAATCAAGTCAAGAAAACGTGATGGCGGACAGAAAAGCGAGAGTAAGCAAAAGGAGATTAGGAAATCAAGTCTTATATCGCTGTAATAATACATAAAGTTGCCTTCAGTACAATCAATATGACTATAAATATTTATAGTCTCAACGAAATAACCATCACGTTCATCTTACTGATATACTTCCGCAGAGTCTGTCATGAAAGCCACAGATCACGTGTTGCGAGATACCAACTGAGAAGTCATAAATGTCACCAATATTTTCAAACCATATATCAGTGTCATTAATTAGGAAGAAAAAACCTTGGTCACAGTCATGTCTATTGATTGATACCACCACCCTGTTTTGATATCATATATCAAAGTTAACACACATTAAACAAGTTCAGTTCTGGCAACCCGAACTCAATAAACACTTCCTCTCAATCTTCACAAGATCCGATTCAACAGAAGAAACAAGGTCAAAACTTCTTGCTTTCAATGCCAATCCCAGATGAATGCTTTCTTAGAATTTCTTCTATTCACAGAGAAAAGTATTGGATCAGGTATCTCAAAGTCGAAAATGGTATTCTACCTTTCAAAATCTCTTTCTTGCTACATCAGGTAGCTCTTTGACTTCAATCTTTCAAGGTCAAAAATGGTATTCCATCTCTTTCTTGCTGCATTCCATCCTTTAATTGCTGATTAATTCATACAGCGCTTCTTTCCCAATCTCTCCATGTTGTTTGCCTTTGTCATTCAAAACATGATGTATTGTACTCTTCAATTTCGGATCGTTAAGCAAGACAAATTGTAAGGGGACCTGGAGGAAAAGAACTTTCAAGTTAGACAATGGTTTTGGTACCATTAGATAGGTATCTTTATACTCTTTCTAAAAGCATACTGTTTATGTCCTTTTGAATCAAGTGGTCAGGAGTTAAAGCCCTAAGTTTGGGATTCGGTATATTGGCAAATTTAGAACGTGTATACACGTCATTCGGGTTTGAAGGGTGAAGAAGTACGTTTTTGGTTTGTTTTTTACCTGGTATAATAACTGCCAGCAACCAAAGAGACGTTGTTCGAACTTTCCCACTTCATATTCGGATTGGAAATCGATCAACCAGATTGTTTTATCCGTTGAATTTGAATCCAAATTGTGATCGATCGACTGAAACGAAGATGAATAGGTAATGCGGTAATAAATATGAGGTAATCTTTACTTTACAATGGAAGAATTTCTCGACTTTATTTCTATTCTATCGCCCTTCACACAACTTCTTTAATCGGATCAATTTTATTGAGATTTATTTTCACGTTTTACACAAATTTATGCCTTTTTTTACTTAAGTTATTAATTCCACGCGAAATTTTCAAGTCTTTTTTTGACCGAAAAATTAGCGTTTCAGGGCCATTTTTAACTGAGTTTTGGTTGATTCGCAAAATTAAATCCAGAAATTCTCGCGATTTTTTCGGCTCGCGAACTGAAATCTTGCAGCTTGCTAATTAGATTAACAAATCATCAAAATTTCAATAATAAAGTAAAAGTTTGGTGATGACGAGTCTTACCAACGCACAAAATGTTCGACATTGATTATCGACACAAACTTGAGTGATGTCATGTACAGGACACGAATCTTCTAAAACCAATCTACCAGAACGAGGGTCTTGGTTGAACAAATAAATCTTGAATAAGAAAGAAGATCAAATATAATTAAAGGTTTTGCTTTAAGAGTGATGTCGTTTGCTTACTCATCAATCTTAATTTATATTAGGGGGAAATTTGTAAAATCGCTCGACTTTTTTAGTCAAAGCACTTGTTATACATTTTTGAAAAGATAAGGGGTAGGGGAATCAAAATAACATAGGTTCCAATTTTTTCGGACAAAAAGTTAGGTCAAAATTTAATGAAAAATTTTAGCTTGAGAAAAGAGAGATCTGTTGTATATTTTTGAAAAGCTCTAAAAAAATTAAGATTAGAGATATATTGCAAGTATATATGATTTCTCTACCTAACTCGAGGTATTGAGCTTCAAAAAGTGCAAAAAGTGGACAAAATAGCTGTTTCTGGCTGAAAAACACTATTTTTAGAGGTTAATATCTATACCTATAGGGTTCTTTCGGCTATAGATATGTACTTGAGAATCCGTGAAACTGGTGAAACATTTTAAGAGAAGAATATCCGGCTAAAAAAGTTTGTCGCTAATTATCCGTTAAATACTTAGAAAAGTTCGTCATTTTCAGTCCATGATATATTGCAAACTTGCCGTCCGTGTGGTGCATATCATGAATAGGTCTGTCCTGATATGAAACATGTGTAATGAAACGGGAACATTTTTATCGCCAAAGGTAAAAAAATGTCCAAATAAGGATAAGAATATAGCCTGGAAGCCAGTAAGCCCCTTCCAAATCAAAATGCCTAATAAAATAAAGTGGGAATGCTGAAATCACTCGAGTTTTAAATTTTGAAAAACGTCGAAACACACCCAGAAATGTCAAACTGCCTGTTCCTAGCTGACATAAATTTCACCCACGAAACAAAAAACTATGTGGAGGTTCAAACGGGAAATATTTTGAAAACTTTGAGTTGTTACTAAACCATCCTGTACATATTCTTTCTACCATTTCTTAGAAAAATGGATGATCGTGGGTGAGAATGACTTCACACGGAATCGGTCAATACACATTTTGAACATGACTGTTGATGGTAAGCTCACGGGGAGTAGTTACCAAGGGTTACCAAGGGTTACCTTGTTTTGAGTTAACACCATTCCACAAGCGATTAATGCGCCTGGTTCTTCTATAACGCCTCCTTCGCGAATTTTCTAAAAATGAGAATAAGTACTGTAAAAAGTGTGTTGTAACTTATTTCTGAATGAAGAACTATAACTCTGAGTTTTAACATTAGCCTTACGGCGAACTTAGGATCTCAAGATCAAAAAGCTCAAAAATGTTCCAATAAGGCTGAGAATATAGCCTGGAAGACAAACTAAAGTCGAAAAATCCAATGAAATAAAGTGGAAATAAAATCACCATTCTCGCCTGAATTTCAAATTCTGAAATACGACGTGACTCTATGTTTTATACGAGTGAACGAAACTTTAAGTTTTTTTTTAACATTTTGATGTTTTGGAAAATACATATTTATAAAGCACTTCAACTGCAATGTGCACTCTTTGAATTGTTTGCTGTATGTACAATTGTTATCAATTCACCCAAATTCTCAAAATATATTGACGTTGATTTTAGTCTGAGTATCATTGTGTCATTGAACAAGGCGCTTTTTTAAGAAAAATAAGGGGAAAATCTAGGGTCGCTTTTGGCAAAAAAATTCAGTCCCGACATAGATTCAACTTCTTCCAATCTAAGTAGCATGTTCCTATCAGCCCTCAAGTTGATATTACACAAGAAAATGTTTAACAATCATAAATTGAATTCAAGTATTTTGACATACAGCATCGGCGACAGCTTGACAAATATTCATCAACCAATCATCGGCTTCGTCGTGATCGGCGATCGCTAATTCCAATATCGTGCTCGATCCGTCTACACCTATGATCTGCGTGAAACAAGAAACAAAAACGGGGGATAATTAGTTTCGATAAGTTATAAAAAGGTTTCACAAATAAATATTACCTTTACTCTTCATTGTTTAAAGCCGGTCTCCATTTTCGCGCGAAATGGCCGACAGTTTTTTTCTCAACCTTTTTTGCCTGAAGAAAAGATTACGCCATAAAAAAGGTTTCGCACGAACAAAAAAAAAAGGTAAAGGAAGTTCTAATTTTTTCATCCGTTACGTCAATTTCAACCAATGGAATTGCTTCATTTTTCAACTGACCAATGACATTACAAAAACGTCAAAAAGTTTTCGCTCGTGTCGTGCGAAAGTGGAGACCGGCTTTCAGTATGTACGAATGTTACCTTTAAGATGTTTAGATTATCCTCTCGTCCACTGTTGATACAACCACCACATTGCGTGCTAACAAAAAAAATATTGATTGGAGTATTTTAGGTAATACCCATTGAATTGGTTATTGTATTTCACTATTAATGATGAAAAGGTTGTCAGTACAAAACAAAGATATTGCTCATATGATTCTTTTGAAAGCAGCCAAGCTGCGAATTACTCCCTCAACAGTACGAAAATGTGATTTATCTACGACAAGGTACTAAAGGCTACAATAAAATTCAACGTGTTTAAAAAAAATCAAAAGAACCAATAGAACAGGGTTGATAATTACCTGAGGTCGTATTTTTGCTTCAAATCTGTCCGTTTTGCGTTATATTGGTACAAATAATGACCCCTAAGAAATGAAAGAAAATATTTTCAGTATTCAGAAATACTCGAAATTACGTCACGAGCAACGGTTACCTCACTTTCAAATTTTTTACTTTGGTAGTTGATTCCCAGAGAGTTTATAAAAAGTTCACTTTATTTATAAAAGTAACACTTAAAGAATCGAGGAATCACCTTGGCAATGGTTGGAAACGAGGCAGTCGTTGCACTCACAATAATTTATGAAAAGACCTATTGAAAACAGTTTATTAGTGAAATTTTTCGCTTTCTTACGGGACAACCTTTGAGGTCTATACAACCTTAATTATAGTCTAGCAAGCTAGACGACTAATTCAGACATAGTAGAAATAAAGCAAAAAGTAATAGAGGGAACAAATTTTTGTTTTACAAACTAAGTCCCGTAATTCAATAAACGTATTATCATATAACGCCTATACTACTGTATTACACGCTTTATAAACGGCTCCAGTCTACCTTAATTAGAGCATGAATATAATTAGAGGAAAATTTTTTTGAGTCGCTAAAATACGCGGAAGCCACAGTCTCTTTCTCAGATTCTTAGGGTACAAAGGCTTTAAGGTAAAGTTGTTGGTATTAGTTTAGTAAGCTAACTTTTTCTAAAACTTTCTTCACAATTTCTAGAGAAAATTTTCCCTTTTGAAGGACTTTAATAGTTACCACTACCATCATAAATACGAAGCATACCTTAATGCGAAGAAAGCTCTCTCCCAATAATTGATCAAACCAAAATTGGAATGACGATACAACATTTCTCCTGCTTTTACAACTGAAAGAAAGAGACAGTTTCAGGTAAAATAAAACGAAAGCAAATCTGAAAAAAACATGGTTTTTGAGTGCAATTTTCCATTGAATTTCAAATGGGGATTGAATCAAAGTTTAGTTCCTAATGCGGCTGAAATTGCAAGGCAATTTTCCCAGCAGGGACGAAATTTTGGCCATTTTTTCAGTGGGGCTTTCCCAGCGGGTGTGGATACAGGGGTGTGCCAATGGGTCTTTGCACTTATACCAGTTGCGGTTTTGTAGAGGTTTGCGATTCAGACTATGCTTTTAATGGAATGAAAATTTTACGGGAATTGAAATTCGAAGATTTTACGAATTCGAATGTCATCTTCAAAATTAATTAACAGCAGAACTTTGAAAAGAGTTTAGAAAAGCATGAAAATTGCTTGCAGTACAGTAGCAACATGATATCTTTCAAACGGACGGCACACAGCATCTGCATATTTCGTTTTAGTGAAGGCAGCCTTATTCAAAGATTTTAACAGCTCCTTCTACCACATTGGAACACTATTTTTGATAGCCTCTATTTGGAACTGTTCTAATTTTTACAATTTGTTGAGATAACCTTTCTTCTTTTGTTTAGCATCAGGTGAAGCGATGGACGAAAAATATACCAACGAGAAATGCAGAATCTCTGGCTCCTAAGATATTGAAAGGAAAAGTTTATCAGCTGCTGAAATGGATGGCAGTTACTGCAGCGAGAAGGGTGACTTACACAGTTTTTCTCCAGTCTGATGCTTGTAACCTTTATTATAAACAAAAAATTCTTTTGATATGGGATTAGCCAATCAGATTTTTTTGTCAATTAAGCATGACAAGTGAAAACCTTTGTAGTATTGGAAAGCATATGATGTCAGGAGCATTGGTGCAAAAAAACAGCTTTTGAAATTAAACATTTCTCGAGCAATCTGCCTTTATGCTGGCATAGGAAGATTTCAATATTTACGAAACGGCCGACATTTTGATTTTTCTCGGGTTACAAACATTAGATGTCATTGAAAAAGAATGGAACAATAGAGAAAACAAAAGAAAACATGAATTTAAATTTTTCGCAAGTCAACCTTCTCTCGTGGAAGCCTAAATTAAAAAGATGCAACCACTGCACTCGCAATGGAAACCAACCAGGTGAAAAAATGATAAATTTCAAACCTCTACTTGTGTATGACAGATCAACCAATCTTGAATGACCAAATCAAGTTCGTTATAGGTATTGGATGCCATTGGCTCGTTTCCATCACCAGAGGCAACACCTTGACTTGATTTGATGGTAGCTTTGATCGTTGATATAATGGCTCTAAAGAAAATAATTGATCAATATGATTTACATTGTAGCGATTAAGTTTTGGTTATCTAGATCCATATATCGATCGAATTTTGTAAACTTCAAGTTCTAAAAGTATTTTATTAAGGATTGGAGAACAAGGCATATTTGCTTTGTTTTTTTTACTGAAAGAAACGAGTAAAAAGTCCTCGAAACACGTCATTACAGAATTAAGAATTAACACGTTTAAATCTCTAAGGGCTTTTTAAAATTTGATTTCACACATCAGGAAAGAAAAAGGGTACTAGACGATTCAAAAATAGTTTTGGACAAAGGGATTTCACTATCACCTTACCTTGAGTTGATTTCATCTCCAGTAGAAAGCCTTAAGCATCCTTGGTCGTGAAAGATGAAGATCTCTTGGAAATTCAAACCAGTCTGAAAATTGACAAGCGAAAGTTAATCATTATCATTAACCAAAAGATTTATTTTCAAACATATCCCGATGAAACTAGACCAGATAGAACCGTTCGACAGCCTTTCACTAGATCGAACATTTTAAGTGTTCTATCAACAAAATGAACGATGAATTTAGGTTTCTGCTTATCCTCTAGCAAAAAGAGTTTCTTATAGAGGCTGCTTAATACTCGGAAGATCCTCTCGGCGAACAACCTATTTTAGCTGGTGAGTGCTTATGATGATAAATTTGGAGAAGTATTCTCCCCATTATGAAGTAGAATAGCTCTATATAGGAAGTATATCTATAGAGGTCTGCAATTCAAACTACGATGAATTATTCTCAACAAAAAATTGTTCTCATCGAAAAATCAATTATCTGAAATAGAACAGAGCCATTCGTCTACGTCCCTTGAAAAGTGACCACTAAACATTTCAAGAATATTCCCCCTAACTTTTGATTTTCTTACTGCCACATAATTTGGCAGCCTGTTTTCAAAAAAGGACACTGTAAAAAGTGATAATACAACGGAATCTCCGTAATTGGAACAAGCACCTGCAAGCACGGGGAACACAAATTTGCTCGATTTATGGAAACTTCGAGCTCCGGAGTAAGGTTTATAAAGGCATTGTTAACAGAAGGGACGAGAAATTAAAGAAACTCTATTGTAATACTAACCTGAACTTTATTGATTGAGTCGATGTTGACAGAGAGCATGTTAAGAAATCCTGTCTGTACCGTGGCTGAAATTGAATTTGAATTTTCATGAATAGGATTTAAAAGTTCAGGCATAATGAAATGAAGACAATTCATGGTATTCGTACAAGACTATTCATTTGTACTGTGGTGAGGAGAACACAACAAACGTTTATGCTGAAACTTTAATGTTCAAGTACCTTAATCCAATTTTACTTTTATTTTCGCATTGAAATAGTCGGAGGATCGTGTATCTACAATTAACATCAGCCAAAAATTAAATCACTATTAATTAAATCATACCACGCTGTTTCAGCAAATATATTGCAAAATTCGAGATCAACAAATAGAATGGGGCGCCATATCCTGACAAATGACCGACATAAACTTTGAAAGCCTGAAAATAAAATGAGTCAGGCAAAATATTACAAAGGTTGAACTTGGATCACATAGACTAGACAGCAACACTCGTTCAGCTCTTTAAACCTTGTAAAGATTATATTAAATGTTTTTTGAATTAGATGAGTTAGATCAGATTTCAAAAACAGTTATATCTTCAGAACTAAAAGCTGGTTCTTAGTTCCCTTGAAAGTCACTTTCTTTCTTTTAGAATCTTCGACTTGACTGAGTCGACAAAAAATGACTGAGTGGCTCGTTTCTATTACTAGAGGACGCCAAACGAAACTCAGAATGAATTATATAACAATTTATTGTTACCTTGATGAAACTTTCAGTTGGTTGTTGAAAGATATCAAGAGATATCAAAACTAACGTATTTTGGTCTATCCTAAATTGAAAAATAAACGATAGTGTTAATAAATATTCAAAGAATAAAAAAAATAAAAACTTAACCATGTTTGACGGCAAAGCTTTCTTCTAATGGCTTTCCTTTCGAAAACTGGGAGAGGATAACCTAGATTAAGGTTCGATAAAGAAAGATTCTGACATTCAGGAATATTCCAATGAATTTGAACTTTATACTAAAAGTCGTAAAGTGGCCGTAGCATGAATGGTAAAGCATCCAGCTACGGTGCACAAGGCTGTGAGTTCGACCCCCAGCAGGGTCACGTCAAATTGGTAATTGATGCCTCTCTGTTCAATGCTCAGCAACTAAAGAGTCTGATTAAGGGTAAGTGGAGAAACCCAGGGAAACGAGTGGGGCCCTCCCCTACCTCCGGGTAGAAAGCTACATAAAAGGGGGCCTCCGAGTCACCCTCGACTACGGTCGGAAACTTCATTATTTTAAAAACTGAACGGTTGTCGTCTGAAAAATGCACAAAGATGGCGGAAAAAATTCAAGAAAATAATCAAAAATCACCATCAATAAACGACTTTTGCAGCCCGTCAAAGTGCATCATAAATGAAGAAAACGCACTAAAAGATACCCTACAATGCAGGAAGTGCCACCGTTTAGTCCATTATCTTTGTACAGAACTGCCACTTTACCAGATCCAGATATGCTTGTCATACAAATCAAGAAGTTTCCAGTGTCAAAACTGTACCAAAATCGCGCCACAGGTAATGGAAAGGTATAATTCAAATGAAACATCAAAAATTGAAGGATTCAAAAACGAAATCAAAGCCTGTGAGAATATAATGAAAAGGCAGGACGAAGAAATAAACTATTTGAAAGCACA
This sequence comes from Clytia hemisphaerica, assembly GCF_902728285.1. NCBI lineage: Eukaryota > Metazoa > Cnidaria > Hydrozoa > Leptothecata > Clytiidae > Clytia > Clytia hemisphaerica. The sequence goes on from NW_027103485.1 coordinate 55,606, forward strand.
AGACGTCAATGTTATGGTCAACGAAATGAAAGAAACTATGGACACCAGAATAACCACGCTTGAAAAGAAGATTGAAAACATCATCGAAAAGAAAGAAGAGAAAAGACCACCAATGAGCTACGCTAAAATCACATCCAAACACATCGAGAAAAACATTGGAGATGTGATTCGAAAAGAAAAACAGGAGGAGCAGCTGATTCGATCTACAGCACGCAACCTAATTTTTCATGGGATTGATGAATCGACAGATGAAACTGAAGAAGAAACAAAAATCGAGGACGAAGAATTTATCCATGATAAAATTATTGGTCAGCGGCTCCATCTGAGGAATATAAAGATTACCGAGACGCAGCGGATCGGGAAATTTACGAAAGAAAGAGAAGATAAATCGAGATACCGACCAATTAAAGTCACATTTACGAACGAAGAGAACAAGAACACAGTGTTGCAAGCAATAACAAAAGAAAAACGCTTTCCTTACCGAGTGACAGAGGATTTGACCAAAAATGAAAGACAGATAATCAAAGAATGGTGTAAGGAAGCCGAAAAAATGAATGCTAAAATCAAGGAAGACAACACAAAATGGAAAGTCCGGGGGAGCCCGCGAAAAAAACTCTATTTCAAAAAGATCATTGTAAAAAGTACGAGCGGTTTATAGAGGCCCATGTGTCTTCACGGTGGCCTGCAAACCTGTAAAGCTTTATTATTATTATTATTAAAAAGATCATAAAGAATATCAAACTTACGTCACTTCTTCAAACAAACCAGTGGCATCATCCAAATTAGGTCTTCGCGGTAACGTTGGTAACAAGATACCTATAAGTGGCAAGAATGGTTACATAGCCTTAGAGGCTTGTGACTTTTTGACAGACTCAGTGGCTTGGCATTTAATCTCTTTTCAACATCAATACTGCCGGGACTATGCAACTAGAAACATTATTGAAATGGAAAGCTCATCCAAGTGCTCCTAATCTACTGGTCTAATCGTCAATTAAAAGTTAGCTTAGTGAGTGAAGAGATCTGAGTTATGCAGAAGTAAACTTGAAATTCGTATCATAATTGTAAAGGTGTATTTGCAATAAGCACAAAACCGCTATCTAATTCCAAAAATTTTAGTCTTTTTTGTTACCGCTGAATATTTTCAAATATATACTTTTTTAAAGAACAGTTTAGACCTGAAAGCCTAAAAATTTTGAAACATAAAGCAGCCGAAACGAATAGCTGAATCTAACCTGCTTTAGTGTCATATCTGGCATCATTCAGTTTATCGATGGACGTCTTGGAGATGGATTTGGTCATGGGTGAGTGGTTGCGGAGAAGTGATTCTTGTGAAATTTGCGGTGGTACTGGTAAAGGCGACGCTGGTGAAAAGAGAACAATCAATTTTACCCTTTGTTTTCATTTTCGGTCAATTACTGTAAGCACTAACTTTTTTTTTAAATGTATCTTAATTGCTATGTATAATTAATATATACTGAATGTTTCTATTTATGGCACCGTTTTCCATTGAAGCGGCCGTGTAAAAAATTTGGCCGATTTAAAAATTACCATAGACACAATATAAAAATTGAATGACAAATATTATTGTTCACTATTGGGACTGAAGATTATTTATCACCTTAAAAGCAAAGTAATTGTGACGGGAACTATTTTTTTCGAAGTCAAAACCCACGAATTACAAATTTAGTCATTTTTTATCAAAACATTTGAAAAATCCATAGGAAAATAAAAGAAATGTGTCAAAAATAAGGCAAAACCGCGAAAACTAATTCCCAACGAAATGCAATTCTTCGATTTTTTTTGACCGCTAAAATTAGTTCCCTTTAAGGTAATAAAATTGGTTCTTACGTTCAACATCATTTTCAGCCAATTGTCCTTGTTCATCTGTTGTCACTACACTCATACTCCTTGATGATCGATTTCCTGAGCCTCTTGATTCAATATCATCCCCGATTTCTTGATCCCGATCCGGATCGGGTGAATCGGGTGACCCTCTCCGACAAAACCGATCAAACGAATCAGCTCGGTAAAGCTCATAATCATCATCATTCTCTTCATAATGATGGTATATGGAGTTTGAGGGAGGTTGGGGCGAGAGACGACCGGGCTGATTCGATTCTGAATGGAATAGAGGATAAAAATTTTTTCAATAGCACAGTTACATTTCATCAAAAATAAGCTAATAGTGGCTAAAAAACTCTTGATAAGCTCCCATAGCTATGGCCAGAGAAATTTGGCGACGATAAATGACACATAAAAGAATGTAAAGAATGTATTTTGCAGATTTCGTAGAGGTCTTCTCAGGCAGCACCTATGATTGAAAAATAGCTAGGCTTTAAGAATACTTTGACAATTTTTTTTCTCACAATTCTAGTTCTTCTTACTGGTACTGCCAAATGTGCTAGATGATATCTCCGAGCTGTTTACATATTAAGCATGAGATTTGTAGTTTTTGGAACTTAAATTTCATGCTGTCAGAATTAACGACAGTTTCTTTCTTCTATAGTGGAGTTTCCATAACTCGAACACGCACAGGGAACCACAATCTGTTCGAGTTATGGAGTAAGGTTTATAAGACATTGTTAACTGAAGGGATCATAAAACTTGTTCGAGTTAAGGAGATATTCGAGTAATAGAGGTTCGAGTAGAGGAGACTCCACTGTTATATGCTTACCAGTCTTATCTTCCAGTTTCAATCGTACCATATCATTCGACGTGCCATCGATATTGTCCGAAATTGAAAATACTGCTTCTATAAAAAAGAAAAAACATTTAGACATTTAGAAGAAAGTTTTACTACATGTATTGCAATGATTATAACATAAAGCATCAACTTGAAGGTTTCAAGAGCTCATAAAAAGAAATGTAGTAAGGCTAAAACTTTAGCTTTAGTTTCTTTAGTTGGTTCATACTTTCAATTTCAGCGATGTCTTTTTCAGTTTTGGTTTCAGCAGTTTCGTCATAAGTTGCCAGGAACTCACGGTATTCAAAATCACCCTGAAAAATTGAAAAAAATAGGGTACATTTCATTAGCATGGTGACAATGTGGGGGGGGGCAGGGGCAGCGGCAACGGCCGTTTTTTCGGAGTACCGGAGTACCGAAAGACAGTTAGTTAGTTAGTTAGTTTTAGCTAAAAGGAGCAGAAATACCCGAAAAATTTTCGAATCTTTCTCACGGACGCCAAAGTTTCTAAATTTGCCTTCCCAGTTTGCCCATAGGTGGATTAACTAGATATGTAATAAACATTTCAGGCTAGAAATTCACAAAATATAAGAGCAACATAAAAATGTAATTTTGAAATCAGGTAGAAATTAAGATTAAGACATAGAGAGATGAGCTTGAAAATGCATACATGGACGAGACATTTTGGGTGGAATATAAACGAAATCGAGATTGAGAGGTTCCACACTTAAGAAGATATCTTACCGTTGAAAAACTCTTCATCATTGGATCTTGTGTTTTCAAAATGCCCGACGAAGGAGAGGTGAGCGTTGATTGGCTGTTCGATGGAGAGACGACTGGTGATTGGTTAGCTGGTGATCTTGTGGAAGGTGATTGGTTAGCTGGCGATTGTCTTGAAGGTGTTGAAGAAGACGAGCCCTGTTATAGAGAAAGATGACAGTTTAAATCTTCTAACGTTTATTAGTTCATTAATAAGCAATCTATCTTTATCAAGAGGGCATTTTCTTTTACGAAAAGGGCTAAAATTCGCGAAAATCACGAAAGTTTTTGCTGCGAAAGTTTGTACGCCAAGAGTGTTTGAAGGTACATGATCATGAAAACATTGAGAACTGTCTTTAAACACGATGCAGCTTCTAAAAAACCCCAATTGAAGCGGCTCGAAAGAGATTGTTTGCGAACTTTCACTAGTCTAGTTATATTGAAGTCAGCTGTCCTGAATTAATAGAGTTGACAGAGTTATTTAATTACCTGTTTGGGGATCGTTCCTCTGAGAACTTTATCAGGAAGAGAAGATGAAGGAGGAAGAGAAGATGGTGGAAGTACTTCTGGAAGATTCTTGGAGAAACTTTCTCTCGTTTTCTTCTTCTTCGTTTTCTTTTGAATGTGTGTCACCAAGTCGTCCGCTGGTTCGCTTACATCACTTCCAAGGCTTCGAGAATGTTCTGGATTAAGTAGAAAGCAATAGGATGGATGTTAATAAATTGTCTCATTTCAGAGCGACACTTGAAATAAAGGCAGAGTCGTGCATAAGGTATTCAGTTATCTCGATCGCTAATTCGAATATAAAATATTGTCTATAGTAGAGACGTACGGAATTATAGTGGGTGGGTGCTTCATAATTACTTTTCCTCGACGTGGACAGAAATTAAATCTAAATTATAGAACGATTCGAAGACTAGAAGTTGGAATGATGTAAATGCCAACTGTGTTAAGATTTCCCAGGGTTGCAAATCGAAGACAAAAGATATAATCTCAGAGTATTTCAAAACACCATGTAATCATTAATAAGAAGACCCTTTGAAAAACCCATTCATCATACGAAACGTGCCCTCCCATAACGAAAGTAATGTCACATAATTATATTATATTTCTTTACATACTAGATAGGCTAACTACTTATAGATTTCTCATGGAAGCGTGTCCAATTTTGAATTCGACTAGTCTGCCAAGTTATTTTCTATTTTTCCTTAGATTTTCGAACGTCAAATTTCAAAACATTCGAATCGCGCTGTTGACGTCCAGAAATAAAAACAAGATGGTCCAGTCAAGTAGTTAGAGCAGTGCAAAGGAAAATCCAAAAAAAGTTCCTCTAAAGCCTTACCTGTCACTAAATCAGGATATTTGCCTGAGCGGCGTCTACCTCCTTCGAGAAGTGTGATATCAGGTTGTTTCGGTTCTCTCTTGGTAGAAGTTTGTTGTGGTGGTGTCTTCTGTGGTTGTACTCTGATAATGACCTTTTCTTCTCTTAATACTGTATCGTGACCGTAATCCAGATATGGATCTTTCTGTGAAGGGAAAAGTGAAACAATAAGAGAAACATTACATATTATTGAGATAAATTTGTACTGCACTGCACTGCCGCTGACCGAGGTTCGCAGCAACATGATACACAGTGTAGTGATTGAAACAAATGTTAACGAAAATATATTTGTCCAATGAAATTCTTCTAAATCCAACTCTAACTAACTCTTCAATTTGTCAAGTTCTGTAGAAAAAAAAAAACTCTTCAAATTTGGCATTGAACTCCGACAAGATTTGTAAAAGCATTTTTAGATTAATTTATTTTGACATTAATTTACAAGTTCTAACCAAATCAATTTAAATGTCTGTACATTATTTTATTCTTCTTAAAGTATTTTAGCCTGACAGATCACTGAAATCAACAAACGAAATTTTTTGAACAGCCAGGAGGTATTATATTCTCATTTAGATATGGAAATGAGTTTCGATTGATCTTTTTTTTGACAACTACTTGGAAATTAATAACTGATGTTATAATCAAATTACACTCCAGTCCTTTTTACCTAAGAGGATTAGCTTGACTTTTAATAAAAAAGTCCTAGAGAAATTGATCACAATTCCAAGTCAATAACTTATTAATTAAAAATCTTTTTACAATAAACTGAAGTTCTCAATATGCATTTATTTCAATTTTTCAACCTCACAGTCATAAATACTAACTAGTTCTTGTCTTCAAGTCACCCACCGAATCCTATACTTTATTCTATTAAAAAAAGAACGTTCAGTAGTCACACTCCTGTATATTTAGAAGTAAGAATCTAATCCTGTTGTACAAAGTCCTCGATACCATATTCTAGGGTCAAAAATATTTGAATGGAGGGAAATAAATAAGGATGGGTCCGAAATTTTACCTCCTGATAAAAAGGTAATTTAGAAGCTAAAACAAGGCTATTTACAGAAATTCAGCTTGTGATAGCTGAAAATATTTCGAAAAACAAGTTGACTGACTGACCGTTGACCGTTGGACGTTCTTTCAAGAATAAGACGGAGAAGAAAAGTAAGCCTCCAGGTCTAGTTTCAGCAGTGGTGATAAACTAATCATTCAACTGATTAGAATAACCATTCACGTCATAAATAAATGAAAAGCTTTGGATTTCGATAAATGGAAAGGAAAGTAAAAATGAAATCTCGGTTACTCGATATCATAGACAAGTAGAGCTGATTTTTTTAGGATCAATTTATTCATTATCAAGTGAAAACTCTTTATATTTAAGAAAGAAGGTTGGCCGTTTGACGTTGTTTCAAAGGACTGACCAATACCAAAAGAAAACTAGGAAGAAAAGTAAGCATCCAGGTCTAGTTTAGTATGTAGTGGTGATAAACCATTCAAACCACTATAGGATAACCATGCACGTCATATAAAATAAACGAGAAAAACCTCTCGCACAAGCTTCCTGCAAACTAGGTCACATTTATGTAATATATATGGGACAAATTCAAATGCATTTCTCTGTCAAAAAGCAATTTCAAAATACGATATTGGCAAGATATTGTCTTGTTCTGCAACTCGGTGAAACTTGATACGTTTAAGAACAAATATAAGCGAGCACGTGTTTGTTCTTGACAATGTAATAGCAAATACTCTTGAGACTACATTTACATAACATAAAAAAGTCCAATGGAAAACAGATTTAGTTATGTAATGACAAGAATTACAATGATGACGTCACTTTTCAATATCAAACTGTGTATTAGACTTTGACCGGATTAATGTGCTTATAAACCTGGCAATGACTGGAAAAATGCCTTCTATTTTAATGGAGGATGAGTCTGGAATTTGCCCCACCAGATCTTGGCCCCATCAGATCTTGCAGAAATGAGCTTCAAGAAAAGACTCCGGGGGGGGGGGGGCACTGACCTTGACGACCGACGGGGACGTGCCGCTGGAGTTTCAAAAGTCGATCCTGTCAGAAATGAAATTTGATGAAAAATAGACCCTGTCAAAAGAAAAATTCGATGAAAAACCTACCCTGTCAGATTCTATGTTAAAAACCTACTCTTTATACACGTTTTTCGCGTTTTTCGTGAAGTATAACGTGATATCAACATTTCCAGGCTAAAAAACTACAGCATTGCATAAACATTAAACCTCAATACCTGGAAAACCGACCAAGAGAATCGACGACGAGAGTTATGAAATTACAAAGTAAACATATCTTTAATATTATTCAAAATCATCACTCTCTACTTCCACAAAATGTGTTTCAAAGCTAGAAAGGTCATACAATATTATAGATGTACAAGAACAAATAGAACGCTAGAATTTCAGATATCCGTTTCCAGGATTACCTAGACTGCTGGCATCCACTAACGGATTCGTGCTCCTTATATATACCTGGAGTTTTGTAGAGGTCTGCGATTCAGAATAAGGATTACCGTATGCCGTAGGATCACATTCCGATTCCCGCTCTAGCATTACTAGCGCTTTTCCGGGATCATTCCGCTAGTTTTGCAGGGCATACCGGCAGAAAAAAGTGAATTAATCCAAGCTGGCAAATCATAAAACGCAAAAAAGAAGTAATGTTTTGATTATTTTTATAATCGGCCAACTTGTTTTATTCTTTTCAACTAGTCGGAACTACAATCAGGGTCATAATATATTGGCACTTTTGGCTAATTTACAATTTTTCGAAAATTGAAGTTCGAGCGAGAATGTCAATTTTTAGGCCTTCAACTTGATTTCATCAAGTATTTCGATCTGGGAGGGATTTATGGGTTTCTAGGCTATATTTCAAGCCCTACTAGACCATTTTTGAACTTTTGGATCCTCAGATCCTAAGGTCCTAAGTCTTAAGGCTAGCGTTAAAACTCAGAGTTAAAACTCTACCCTTCGAACCTACTTTAGAGCACTTACAAATCGATTGTGGTTTCAAAACACCCCGGTGAATTTCCCTTTTGTGCCAAATATTTTGTCCCTGATTGTAACTATCCATCTGTTTTCAAGTGGCAAGTGGAATGTTATAGCAGGAATCGGAATCTTATGTGATCCTACGGTAAGGTTCTCAAAATCAGAACTGATGAAGTCTAGGTTGGAAAGGACTATTTTGCAAGTATAAGCTTTAAAACGACGCTTTTACAAAGAGGACGAGAGGATGTCAATGAGACTAATACAGAAGAGTCGAGAGTATTGTTCTGTTCTAAGCCTACAGCGGAATGTCTCAACGATATGGGAAGAAACAAAACATAAAGCCCGATGTCCACTTTCGTGCGAAGCGCGCGAAAGATTTTTTCTTAACCGTTTTTGTCTGAAGAAAAGATTACGTCATAAAAAAGTTTCGCGCGAACAAAAAAAAAGTTGAAGGAAGTTCAACTTTTTTCAACAGTTACGTCAATTTTGACCAATGGAATTGCTTCTTTTTTTAATCAACCAATGACGTTACAAATAACGTGAAAAGTTTCGCGCGCTTCGCGCGAAAGTGGACACCGGCCCTAACAGTTGAAATAAAAAATCTGAATCAAAATCTGGAAACAATGTTGTTAGTACCACTATTCAGCTGAACATTTATTCTAAATAGTTCAATAGAGGTATCTTTTAAATTAGCCTCGATCCCTTTAAGAGGGCGCAATGACGGGCGTGTGGTGCGAGACAACAGCAGCAAAGCGCCTGTGTTGGCCGTGCGATAAGTATTTGCAAAAAGCTGTTTACCCCTCGCAGGGGTCTGCTCACCGCCGTGTCAAAACGATTTGCAAAAGAACTCTACATGCAAAAACGGCAAAAACAGACCCTGTCAGACACACATCATGAAATTGCGCCCCTGTCAGATCAGGATTTTGCAATTTTAAATACCCTGTCAGTAATTCTGCAACACTGAAAAAGGTACCCTGACCAGCGGCACGTCCCCGTACCTATTTTTGCCTAAGTGCCCCCCCGGGAAAAGACTATTTTATATACTCGAAATAAATAGATTTTTTATCAATCATTAAACCCCTGCCTCAGTCTGGTGAAGTTTTGAAATCCACCAGATGATGAACTTTTGATAATAACTTACAATATCAATAGCAAACGTCAGTGCTTCTACGCCAGCGACCAAATTCAACAAAATTTCACATCTCTAGTAAAAAAAAAGAAAAAGATGCGTATTATCGATACGTCGTCACATGGAAGCGTTCAATAACGGAGCTTTCTGTCGTCGAAATCAAAGTATGATAAATTGGAAACATTACAATTTGATATTTTATAGATTGTTCATGCGCTAAAAGTTCAAAGGGCAACATGATAAAACGTATAGATTTTTGCCGTGAATATCTAACCTTCTTAGACTTTTGATAAGTAGGGTCGATTATGGAGCTTAAAAAAGGGCTTAGGTTGAAGGTTTTATCAACCAGGCGGTTAATCTTTTAACAGTGTTTGCGACCACATTCCATGGCACCAAAGGGTATTTCTACCCATCATCTCGACCGCGGTGATTGAATGATGATTATTTTTTGAGTTAACCATTCGATAATAACTGAGGAACCACACGAACCCATCCTTTTTGTGCAATACGTTTTATAGTGTACCATCTTCCGGCTTTAGATTAGAATAGAATGGACTGTTCGCACACTCAAGAGCAGAGGTCAAAGCAAGGTGTACAGAGGCGATTCTATAGCCTCTGTACTACGCCCAGAAACCACCTTCCACGCCCGTAACGCCCTCGTTACGGTTGAATAAACTTGAAAGTGTTTTACTCTGCTCAGATCGCCTGATCTGGGAGTCTAGTTTCGGACCTGAAATGGAGTGGTGTGTTTCTGTGGCGTGTGTATAAGGTAAGACTTTTATGTAATTGTAAGATATAGCCAGTACAGAAATACGTACAGTCTCCCCTTCTCTGTTTGATGTCTGGACTAGTCCTCCACCCGTTAATAGTGTGGTGTCGACCTAGACGTGGGCCGGCATCGCATTATTACAAATGGCGCCCAACGTAATTAAAGATCCCGGAGCTTATTTAGAAATTTTTTTTACAGGGTTTTATTTTTGAAAGACGTAATTTTTCGGCTCCTTAATAAAACAGAAAAAATAATAATAAAACCGACTTCCTTAAGCACTAATGGAAGGGGTTTTTGTTTGGTTTCATCGATCTTCTGGGTCTGTATCTACATAACGTAGCGATATAGTATCTGGAGCGCACTATATCGGTGTCATCCGACTTTTTTTATCCTCAAAGAATTTGAAAAAAATTAGTAAGAAAAAAACACTTTTAATGTGCGCACGGGTTATAGACTACTCCAACAAGGTCGAGGCAATGACGGGCGTCTTGTATATAAGGAGAACTACCCAAGGGACACACTGCCCGTTCCAGTGTAACTATAACATGTTGATTGAATAGGAGGTTAGATGGTTGTGTGAGAGAGTAGAGAGAGTTATTTAGGTGTTACATGTACAAATATAAATTAACGATTATTTTTTCTTTCAGCAGACAGTGGGGCAGTCTAGAAAGTTGTGTGAATGTGAGAAGCGCGCGCTATATAAGTTTAAAGCTCAGAATGATGTCTCGAGGCAATGAGAGTTATGACGAGTGTGGGGGATTATTGAGTTATTTGGAAATATTGAATTGAGTTATGAATTACAGAGTTATATAGAAGATTATTTGAGTTATGAATAGAGTATTGCGATTTTTTGGACCACGTGTGACCATAGCTTAGCGCCCGAGCGTGGAACAGTCACGTTGGTGGATAATAGAAATTTAATGAGATATATAGGAATCATGATGGAGGTTTAGTAGATATACGTATTTAGGTTTTCGAGAAATTTCGGAGAAAATCGAATTGCAAATTTGCAGAGAAAATTAGTTGTACAGAATATGCGCAGTTCTGTACATGAAAATAGAAAACACTGTTTGGTATGATAAACAAGCTAAAAATAGAATTGATGAAAGATGAACAAGATTAGCTCATGACCAAACAAAGTAACAGAAGATTGTTGAGATTGTTTCGCAGCGATCCCTTTAATTTTTGTTTATACACAAGCAAAGTTACTGAGTTTGTTGGGCCAACCATGAAGTTTTTTGTGCAACAAGCGAATGATTGATTGTGAGTGAACAAAAATTAAAGTGAATGCTGAATAAGAGTATTTGAAATTAGTGGAGTAGAATGACCTGAATCGACCTTCTTTGCGAAGTAGATTTCTTCTGGATAGGATTCAACTGAAATTTTCGTTGTTTTTTATTGGTTATTTCGTTGAAATTTTTTTGGAAAATTTTTTTTACCTGGAGTTATTAGTTGTTGTTTTTTTTGGTGTTGACGAAATCTGATTGGTGGAATCGGTACCAGCCTGTCAATCGGACACAGGGACTACACGGAAAAGAACAACCAGGACGTCAAGGTACCACTTATAGTGTGTTGTTGATAGCGATTATAGTAGGTTTACGTTGTTGAGATTAGGGCCAAAAGTGATTCACAAAAGCAACCGCTTCCTCGTAATAAAAAAAAAGTGAGACAGGGGTGCCTGCCACGCATCTTATAAAAAAGATTAAGAAACTGTTTTGTTACAGCGTCCCATGAACGACGATCTTAGCTTTTCTCCCTTGCTAGGTTTTGAACGGTCCAGCTCCCCCAACAGCTTAGAAGAGGACCACTATATAATGGCGAATACTGAAGGGATTGCGCCCCGCGAAGACGCTACACCTGAACTCCCAAACGATGAGGTTCTTAGGAGCCTTACTAACGCGTTAAAATATGTTTCAAAAAGTAAACGGCCAGCGGCCCCTAAGTTTAGCGTTGCTATTTTTTCGGGAAACGATAACGAGGACCCAGTGGCTTTTGTGAAACGGTTTAGGCTTCTAGCTAAGGCTCAGATATGGGACGATAATGAGTCCCTTGAATATCTCTCGGTATACGTGGCGGGAAGGGCCGCGCGTTGGCTCGAGGACCTTCCGGCTACGGATAAAACAAGCTTGGAGAACGTTTTGAAGCTTTTCCTCGAAAAGTTCAAAACCGTTTTTACCCTTTCGAGCCTAGAAAGGATAAAGATGTTAGAGAAAGAGTCGGTAGGGGACTACGCCGACAGATTTTGGACTCAGTTCTCCAACGGGGATTCACACGATGGCACGTTTCTCATGGATCTTTTCATATCAGGACTGACTGAAAAGATGAGGAACATGGTTGTGTGTGGATCGCCGAAGACGGCCAGGGAAGCAGAGGATCTCGCGAGAAGGTGCTATCTGACGGCTTACAAGCCCTCAGATGCTGCTACTGCGAGATCGGATGTAACGATGGACACGCTGAAAGACATTGTTACAAAACTTTCGGAGGCTCAGATCAGGGCTGAAGATCGACGAAATAGCGGCCATAGCAAGTTTCGACCAAGTGGTCGGCAGTTTAGAAGTTATGGGAGAGGAGGCGGCCATGACCGTCAGTGGAATGGACAAGGTCCAACTAACGGTGGGAGAATGAATGAGAGGCGAGGAGAGTCGAATGGGAGAAGTGTGGAGTGCTACAATTGCCATAAATTGGGCCACTTTTCAAGGGAATGTCCAGAACCTAGGAGAGAAAGGGGTTCACTCCGAACATTGACGACCAATGACGAGACAACTCCGCTGGAGGCTGATCAAGGAATTCAGTCCTTTAACAAAAACCAACTTAGAATAAGTATTCCATTCATTGCAAATGAAAAACTTTCTGTCCTGAACCTAAACGTCAATTTCGGGGGAGCCTCTGTCTCAGCTTTGGTGGACACGGGAGCCACAGCCTCCTGTATTAGTGAAGACTTTGGTAAGACATTACCCAAGGAAAACAAATTTGTTACGGACGTCCCCACACACTTGAGTCTCGCGACTGACAAAAGTGTCAGCACACGAATCTAAAAGCGATTTTTGAATTAGGATTAGGGCCAGGAGATCATTCCACAAAGATGGAATTTCTGATCGTCAAAGGACTCTCTTGTCCCATAATTTTGGGGAATGATTTTTTACGCCGATATGGCGCTATAATAAATTACGATTTGAACAGTTTGGAGATCTCGAAACATGCGAAAAACGATGACGAACAGGAACTTAAGATTAGTAAAATAACTTTTGAGTCAAATCCGGCCATGACACCGAAAAAACCAAAAACTGTGAATCATGAAGATTACGTTGAAGATCAAGTGAAGAATGTTAATGTCCCAGAGGACATGAAAAATAATTTCCGAAGATTTTTATTTAAATACTCGTCAGTTTTTTGTCATGACCCGGATAGCCTAACACCAGCCAATGTAGAGCCGTTTGAGATAAAACTTAAGGACAAATCTCCTATCCAGTTGCGAGCGTATAAGGCTTCACCAAAAGTGAAACAAGTGATCGAGGATCACATTGACAACCTTTTGAGAACCGGGGTCATCGAACCCTCCCGGTCAGATTTCAGTTCTCCAGTAGTTATTACTCCAAAAAAGGGTGGCACCTTTCGCTTTTGCGTGGACTATAGAAAATTGAACAAACAGATAGTAACGGAGGCCTACCCCCTGCCATTGATCGAAGACAATTTAGCCGATTTTAACGGTTCCCTGTTTTTTACGATAATTGACATGAGATCGGGTTACCATCAAGTCCCTTTGGAGAGAAAAACTCACGAGCGTGCACGGCTTTCATTTGCCATATCGGGTCGTTTCAGTTTAGAACGACCCCTTTTGGTCTCGTGCACGCTCCTGCAGGTTTTCAGAGAAGAATTATGAAAGCTTTTGGCCAACCCCTACCCGAGTTTGTGAAGATTTACTTGGACGACATCGTCGTCAAATCGAAATCCGCCCATGAACACCTAACCCACCTTGAACTTGTTTTTAATGTCCTAGCTCATAAGAACCTCCAAATTAAACCAACCAAGTGTGAATTTTTCCAGACCTCCATTACATATTTAGGCCACGTAGTCTCACGAAAAGGTATTGAGACTGATCCTGATAAGGTCAAAGCGATTCGCGATTTTCCAACACCTACTTCAACAAAGCAGGTAAGGAGTTTTGTTGGTCTAGCCACATATTATAAGAAATTTATAGTTAACTTTTCGACTTTAACCCGGCCGTTACATGCTCTTACTGGTGCGAATGTGCGTTTCGTATGGAATGAAGCAGCTGAAACAAGTTTTAAAATCTTAAAGGAGAAGTTGACTAGTACCCCTGTTCTAGCGCATCCTGACTTTTCACTTCCTTTTATCATCCATACAGATGCCTCTGACACAGCAGTGGGAGCAACCCTATCTCAGGAGATAGATGGCGTCGAAAGACCTATCTCGTTTCAAGGGAGAGCACTTACAGGTGCAGAAACGAGATATAGCGTAACTGAAAAAGAGTTCCTAGGCATAATCTTCGCTTTAAAGAAATATCGTCCGTTCGTATTTGGATCAAAATTTACGGTGGTCACCGACCACCAGCCAATCGTAGCACTAGTCAGATCACCGAACCCAAGCAATAGGGTCGCGCGGTGGATCATGACTCTCCAAGAGTTCGAATTATCATTAGTTTACCGCCCGGGTAAACTAAACGCAAACGCAGATGCTCTCAGCAGAAGAGAGTATCACACATTGAATATGCTTACAACGGTATCTCAGAATGAGATCGCACAGTTGCAGAGACAGGACATACAACTGGCCGATCTCATTAGATATATAGAATGTAAGACGATCCCCGAGGATGAAAAGTCGGC
>NW_027103485.1:71505-77199 GCF_902728285.1 Clytia hemisphaerica
TTTTGAGTTTTTAATTTTGCGTTAGATAGTCATAAGACGGACACGCACCCTCAGCCTTCACAGCCGTGTGTTCTTATCCCAAAGAGAATTTTTTTATTGGAATTGAGAAATTTTGCACTAGTGCTAGAAATATTTTTGAGACTTAAAAATTCGATTTTTTGCCTACGCGTCTATACGAAACGAGGGTATAATCGGACAGGAACACAGGCACTAGGTAATAGGTTTTTTTTATATACGGGCATTTTGATTATTTTATATACATAGACCAGTAACGGAGAGAGACCTATTTTGTGGGAAGTTTTTGTGTGCCTCCAAACATCGAAAATCTTACCTTGAGGTGAAATTCCAAGTGTGAAACTCGTCATCGATTAAAAATTGGTGTGCCTGAAAAATAAAATAAAAAATGAGATAGGTTCTACATAAATAGAATAAAGCCTGACTGGGAATTCACAGACGAGCGATAGCTATGAGACACGTACTTTTTCTATCAGCCTCGACTAGATCTCACCTAGAGGGGGGAGGGAAGTCTATTGATATAGGTAAAAAGGAGGAGGGCCGTGAAGTAATTGAACTAGTTGTGGAAATGGAGTTGGATGCCAGGCTGGGCAACAGAAATACCCAAAACGAAGACTAAAACCTAAACCAACCAGAAGGACCGACGATGGACGAAACCCCTGAAAGAAGAGAGAGGAAAAGAAACCACTTACCGGAAACACAATAGCAGCAGACGATATCTTCGTAGCCGCGCCAAAACTCGGCCACAACACCTGGTGGCCAAGACTGATCCATTTATATCCTCAAAGCGCTTTGGTGCAAACACCCGGGCACATGCGATGTTTGTAGAGTGACAATTGACGCATTGCCCACACGGCGTTCCAACGCCCGTTCACTTGAACCAAGGTTACTGTGCACGTCGATCCATCTTCACGGGTATCCAAGAAATAATGAAAGAATATAACTGCTAAAAGAAACTATACTCTCCGTACAGCCACAACGATTGGTGGAAAGCAATCTACCAATCAAATACCACCAAGTACCCATTAAAGTATGCCGAACAACACAACAACAATGATATGTTTTTCAGTAACAATAATAAGTTTCCCGCGGGACAGTCTCTGTGCAGTCACCACGATGGTTTGAAAAGAACCTACCAATCAGATACCGCCAAGCAACATTTAAAAATAATACCGAACAACACAACAAAATGAACTATTTTGAAAACAAAAACGAAGAACTTTCCCACGAAAAACAACATTGCTACCATGGTTCCACCCTCCCTTCCAATCAACCATCACCATAGACAACAGACAATTTCTATCCTAGCCTTGGCACAAAGAGAGACACTATTCTGGGGTCATTTAGACCCCGTAGAGTAGAAATGATATGGTTCATGTTATGTTGATTGGGAAATGTCCACCCTCCTCCCTTATATACCTCATATTACTTAGGTCATAAGATAAATATGTTCTTGAAAAAAATTATTATTTAAACAGTTAACCTTATATTTTGTGGATTATAGGAATAGTATTTATCATTAGAGTTTAGATTATTTAATGTTTATTTTCATAGTATTTTTAGGATTATTATATAGGATTTGCTATTGTACTGGTTCAGTCGGAACGCCCTGGTCATCCCAGGTATTATTTGAATTGTAGTAGGGGAACCGCTCCCAACCTGTTTAACAGGGCGGGGAGGGGTGTACAGAGGCGATTCTATAGCCTCTGTACTACGCCCAGAAACCACCTTCCACGCCCGTAACGCCCTCGTTACGGTTGAATGAACTTGAAAGTGTTTTACTCTGCTCAGATCGCCTGATCTGGGAGTCTAGTTTCGGATATGAATGGAGTCGGTGGTTTCTGGAATGCGTCAGGTAAGATCTCTTTTAGATGTAAGATAGTATATAGCATGCACAGAAATACGTACAGTCTCCCCTTCTCTGTTTGATGTCTGGACTAGTCCTCCACCCGTTAATAATGTGGTGTCGACTTAGGCCTGGGCCGGCATCGCATTATTACACAATAATTGGAACCAACATGGGAAGACGAGAAAAACTGACCTTTGCATCGTACTTAACTTTTGACGATCACTTCGAAGGGAAAGGTGGCATAAAAAGTCGCATACCGAAACCTTCATTCGACGCTTGGTGCTTGATCAAAGGAGTTATCAGAGAAGGTTTCGACATAAAAGGCTTTTGTCTCTGCTATCCAAACGTTGACGGCATACTTCGAAAGATTAGAGCACATTTACGCGTTATAGTTGAAAGACCACCGATTGATAGCTAAAACATAACTTTTGTTTTCTTTTCTTTTTCCCAAAAGCCCTACAAAAATCTAGGGGAGCAATGAAGGTAACATTTTGGGGCAACCATGAACACATTTGATTAGATAATCATTCTTCCATTAACAAAACATGATATATATTATCAATAAACTGGGTAGACAAATATCAGCAATGGTAAACATTGTTGAATAAAGTGCGATTTTAAGGTTATTTTGATGTAATAAATTTTAAGCATGAACGCATAACAAAAGTTTCCTGACTTTACATTCAACAATGTTGTATAAAACAATCAAAGTATTTTCAAAATTTTTTTATATAGCTTACAATAACATTACATCGATAAAATACTCATACTTTACTAATTCCTAAATAACTTCTGACATCAAAGGCTTTTGTCTCTGCGTAGACGAGAACGTAGACGACATACTTCGAAAGATTAGAACACATTTAAACGTTATAGCTGAAAGACCACCGACTTATGGCTTTCTTTTTCGGACAAAGAAATAAATACAACATTTTCTTAACAAACTACTAATTACATAAATATTTTGGTTTTAATATTGACAGACTCGGTAGGATTCGCATTACTTTTGATATTTAGACGAGTAAATTCAATTAAGATTCACTTTAGCAAGCTAAGAAATGTGTTTCCTACAAGTTTATCAACTCTTAAGGATAAAAATGGTTTCAAATATTTTCTTAATTATTATCTTTATACCTTAAAATATAGTAAAACAAAACTCAATACTCATGAATTCTTCTTAGGTAAAAATTTCTCAAAAGTTTTGTAAAATGAGACATCAGAGATATTTAGTACTCTTTCCATATTCATTTCGAATCACTTAGAAACAGTATTTCAAAGATTTTTCATAAATTTGAGCTTTGGAAACAATTAAAACAACATCAAGGAAAACAAAGAAAATATAAGTTATTATAAAAATAAATAGTTTTGAAAATACAATTTCATTCATCTTTGTAAGTTACAGCCAGCTTTAAATGCCGCCGAATCTGCTCTCATGCGTAAACTGTCTCTTGTTCTTGTTGGATGAAAATCGAAATCCTTGTCCTTTAATATTTGAGTCCATAACTTCCCATATTTTTCAATACCTGCTCTTAGACACCTGTCCTCCTCAATTGTAAATCGTGCATTCTTACTTTGCTTTCTAGCGGTGTCCTGGATAGTAGTAGTGTCTTTTCTTAGGTCTAAAAAATCATTTTTATTGCTTGAAGTAGCCACGGGCTGTTTACTAAAACCGTTTCCAATGTGTGTCACTGACAAGTCCTTAGATTCGTTAGGCAAATAGACATTAGTCGACGAAGGTTGATAGGCACTAATTTCAAAGTCACTTGATGACTGTATAAAATCTTGACCACCTGAGTAGCCTGGTTGAGCTTCTTCAATTATTTTTCGGCTCTTTTCAATAACTTTTGAATCAAATTGGGTATCAATGTTATTGTACATAGCCATCATATCTTTCTCTATCCTTACCGTATCAGTCATCTTGTCCATGCATTTTTTACCTTCGACTGCAACAATACGAGACTGCTTTTTCTTGTAATGAATCTTGGCAACTCTTGAACTATGCTTTTGGTCTTCACTAATAACCCTTTGTTCTTCAACAGAAAGTCTATCACTGCTCTCAGTTTCAATAATTTGTCGATAACGAGTCGGATTAATGTTCTTACCGATTGCCTGATGTACTAACATTACCATTGCAGATGTCAAAGATTGATATTGTGACCCGTTTGTCGATATTAGGAGATATTCACATCTTGGTTGAAGGCGAGTTCTTACGTATTTGATGTATAGATCAATAATTTCCATGACGTCATCAGTTATAATTAAAGTGTCAAAAATAAAAGTTGATGCAGTTTTGAATTCTGTTTGGTCAATGAAGCCTTTATTTTTTCTAGCTTTTTCAATCATTGCAACCGTCAAAAACTGAAAAGTCATTGGTGTTGAGCATTTGACTCTCAGAAAAAGCATGGTGGTAATAAATCGAATACAAAACACCATATCATTTTTTGTGACAAGTCCACTCTCATTTTGGCACTTTTCAATTATAGTTTTGAATGTTTTCAAATGAAATGGAATGACCCGCTCCATTTCCTCAATTGTTGCCCAGCTATTTCTTGAAATCAAAGTCTCTAAGTCAAGGTTCCTCGTACACTCAAGATTTTTCTTTTTTCCCAAATTCTCTCTGGCTCTTCTTAAATAAACTTCTGTCACTGTAAAACGTCGTAAATCGTCATCAGAAACACCATGCGACTTTCGAAAATCTAACATATCCCCAATAGACTTGATATAGTTTAATGATGCCGAAGAAGATAATTTCCACTCATTTTCTAAAGTATGCAAAAAGTTTATTAATATGCTCGGGAGCCCAAACAGCAATCTACGTATTCATTTGTCAAATTCCTGTCGCATTCGTTATTACCAATGGCTTGTACGAAAAATTTCATTGCTCTCTTGGCTATTTGTGTGGCTTCCTTGTAGTTTTTCCCTCCTCCACAGGTCGTAGTAAGCCAAAGGAGAAATGTTTGCCCGATCCCTTCATCTAATGAAAAAGAAGGCTTTTTGGACGTACAAACCTTTTTTACGATAAGGTAAAATGTGTTCGATCTCATCACGCTGAACATTGGGCTCTTTGTCGAAATAGTAGTACCATGGGTGTTTCCCATCGATATGTTTACGTAAACCACGGCTGCTTTTAAAATCCTGGTGTAGACAATTCTTGAGTGGACAACCAAACATTCCATGGGCGTTTACTCGAAGTATTAGTTTCCTTTTTGCATGAGCAGCGCCATTTATAGCTTTCCAGTCAACCAGCAAAAATCGACTAGTCGATTTCATGGCTGAACGCCACTGATTAAAGGTCTTTCCAAAATAGCACGCTTTTATAGGTATATACAAGGGGGTTGTAGGATTTTTTTTAACTTTAATTTCAAACAGCAGAAATGAATTTGATTGGATCATCGTAATTTGTCTTTGTGAAATTATCGAATGTAGACCCCCATGTAAGGAATGGTCCAATCAAAAATAGACACGGAGTAAAAGTTTTTGATTTGTACATCCATCAAACGGAACAAGTTTTTCTTTAAAGATTAAACAAGCTGTTCCTCTTTCAAAAATGCCTACATTGTTCTTATAACATGGAGAACATATCTATCTCGCAAAAAATTAAAAGAATGTTCCTTTTCAAAGGTATTTAAATGTTCCCTAGAGTAAGGAACATCAAGGAACAAACGTTTCTTCTCAAAATTTAAAGTGAACAAAAAGGTTATTAAGGAATAAATTATTCGTTCCTTGTCTTTAAAGTGACAATAATGTCCCTTAAGGAACATATTG
This sequence comes from Clytia hemisphaerica, assembly GCF_902728285.1. NCBI lineage: Eukaryota > Metazoa > Cnidaria > Hydrozoa > Leptothecata > Clytiidae > Clytia > Clytia hemisphaerica. The sequence continues at coordinate 77,135 of NW_027103485.1, forward strand.
GACAATAAAACTGTGTTCCTTTCGCGTTCACTGAAATGAGGATAATTATAGACAATCAACTACAT
>NW_027103486.1:0-11418 GCF_902728285.1 Clytia hemisphaerica
CAGTGTAGATTAAGCAAACTACCTTACATACAAGAAAAGCATTTTGACAGTGTAGATTAAGCAAACTACCTTACATACAAGAAAAGAATTTTGACAGTGTAGATTAAGCAAACTACCTTACATACAAGAAAATCATTTTGACAGTGTAGATTAAGCAAACTACCTTACATACAAGAAAAGCATTTTGACAGTGGTAGATTAAGCAACTACCTTACATACAAGAAAAGCATTTTGACAGTGTAGATTAAGCAAACTACCTTACATACAAGAAAAGCATTTTGACAGTGTAGATTAAGCAAACTACCTTACATACAAGAAAAGCATTTTGACAGTGTAGATTAAGCAAACTACCTTACATACAAGAAAAGCATTTTGACAGTGTAGATTAACCAAACTACCTTACATACAAGAAAAGCATTTTGATAGTGTAGATTAACCAAACTACCTTACATACAAGAAAAGCATTTGACAGTATAGATTAAGCAAACTACCTTACATACAAATTTTGGCGGCAACTTAATTTGACAGAATTGGAGGATTATGCTAAAAGTTTTTTTATTAAGTTTCCGTTAAAATTTCATTTTCAATTTGATTTATCTTTGCCATCCGCCAAATTTGAATCGTTGTATTCATTCCCCAAATGTTTGTTTTTTTAGGCCTTGAAACAGACTTTTTTCTTATTTGATAGCGCTTTTTGTCCAACCCTCATCTACCCAATCGCATTCCCCGACCTGTCAAATTTAATTTTCTGCCACCCGCTGCCAATTCAAATTCCCGCCATTATTTCCCCCTACCTTAAGGGAACTTATTTTGGCGGAAAATAATTGTGGCGGATTTGGCGAATTTAGACGAAATTCGCCAAAATTAAATATTTTGCTCACTCGCCAAAATAAGTTCCCGCCAAAATTAAATTTTTTGTTTCCTTGCCTAAATAACCCCTGAAATTCATCAAAATTGCTCAAAATAAGGCAAAATAGAACAGATTTACCACCAAAATTATAAAAATTCACTATTCGCCACTTCATTTATGCGATTAGAAACTTTCGCCAGGTCATTTATACATTCATAGCAACACTTAAAACCGTTTAAAATTAATGCATAATTAGCCCTGGGAAAAATAATACTTATTATTTAGACTTTTCAAAGTCTGTATACATGGAAAAAACTTCTTTAATGAAGGGCATGAGACTTTGCATGATGGGCTGTGTTGTAAATCCCTAAAATAGAGGTACTTATGCAAATGGGTGCCATATGGTAGTGCGCCATAAGAGCTCCTTTACACATTTGAAGGGGTTTTGCTTTGTTTTTGGTAGACTGGCGAATGAAAAATTAACTCTGGCGATTTCTAGATTCTAGGCCGGTGAATTCTTCGCAAGCACAGTGTATTGATTAGCGTAAATATGTAATTGAGGTGGCGAACTGAACTTTTCGAACGGCGAATTGTAATTTTTTTTCGGGCCTTTGACCGGCGCAATTCGCTGTTCGCCGGGCCTAACTACAATCATGGACAAAACATTTGAGACAAAGAGAATTTCCCGGCGAAATTATAAACACCACAAATGATTTTTAAACTACAGTTGGAAAGTAGAGCTTTAACTCTGAGTTCTAACACGAGACTTAAAAGGACCTTAGGATCTCTGGATTTAAAAGCACAAATTTGCTCGAATAAGGCTTGGAACATAGCCTAGAAGCCACCGAACCCCTCTAAAATCGAAATATCAAATGAAAGAAAGTGGAAGTGCTAAAATAGCAATTCTCGCCTGAACTTGAAATTCTAAAAAACGTTAAAATACACTAAAATCTCAATATATTTCGACCATGATTGTAGGACCCTTGTCTGCACCTTTGAAAATCTTTTAAAGAGGTACAAAAGCCATAAACAAGTAATAAAGTCTCTGAAAGGGTCTTTATGAAATATCAAAAATCGACTCCTTCAAAGGGTCATAAATTCTCGTAATTTAAGTTTGAGAATCATAGAATGCAGCCCCCCTGGCTCTTAGGGGGGGGGGCTAGAAGCTAAAGTTCCGGTTAGGGGCTCTTTTTCCCTAAGATCAGGGGGGGCTACTCTTAGGTGCCAAATAAACGGGGCCCCCCGCTTGTTAATTTTTCGATTTTTTTCCAACCCCCCCGGACCTTATTAGGACGTTTATTGATTTTGAAATATTTTCAACTGTCAAAGGGAAGGTCCCTTATTTTGCTCAAAACAGCCTGATTTTTGCCTATATTTACCCTGTTTTGGGGTTTTCAGAAGTATAATTTCCAACCCCCCCGGCAATTAGGTCCCCCCCCGTTTATTAAAATTTGAAAATTTTTCCAACCACCCCGTTTATTCCAACCCCCCGTTTATTTGGCACCTAAGAGTACTTACTCAGGGGGGGGGGCTATTTGTTTAGGTCTGTTGACTGGGGGCTAACTTTTTCCAAGAACTAAGAAATTCTTCTTTTTACATTTTGGTATTTTGTTTGTGTAATAATGAAGTCGTACTATTGACGTTTGTTGATTAGAATTTCAAAAGAAGACATATACATTTGGTATCTCTTTCTCTTGTGTGGACATGCAAAATGAAGACATTGCATTGTTTGAAATTTTTTCCATTCTAACATTTTTGTTTTTTTTTGTATTGTGGTGTGTGCATGCGGGTGTGTGATATGTGATAAAGTTTGTTTATTGAAATGAATGACAAATAAAGGACGCATTTATTTTCATGTGGTGTGTACAATTTTCTTAAGTTAGAATTGTCTTCTACTCACTTTTTTCAAAATAACAGTTTACTTTTCTTATAAAATTTTATTTTTTATAGAAGGAAAATCTTCCTCTAGCTATACAAGGCCAATAAATTTATTGTGAACTTCATATTCTATGGAAAATTTTCGGTATTATACTTCTCTTCTGTGTTATAGATGAACAAAAAAGAAACTCAGAAAAGTAATAAGCCAAAGCGAGGATCCGTGAAGGGTTTCGATGGCATTCACAGAGATTTGACAGTTCAGATTTTTAAGCATAAATTAAAATTTTTTTTTGTATTTTGGTAGGGGGGCTGTCTATTTCGAATTTTGGTGGGGGCTAAATCTCAGGGGGGGGGCGAACCTTCAGGGGGGGCTTTAACCCCTCTGCACTCTATGAGAATTTTTACTGGCTAAGAAATGGGAAAACAGCCGCTCAAAGGATCCTAAAAACCTCAAAAAGGGTCTCAGTCTCTTAAAGGGTCGATTTTCGAACGTTGGCTTGGACGTACCCGTCACCTCGTAAACTTAGTACCCCCCCCCCCGGGTTTCAATATCTTACCCTAAAATAATGAATATTTTGCACAACTTATTGAAATAAAGCATTAAGAGTAAGTTACTCGTTGATATTTCCAAGAAAAATAATATCATTCCGCGACTGCGAAAAAATTCTTTAAAACTTTTATATAAATTCACCCAATTTATAATGTCCAATGGTAAGTTTTATTGTGTTAGCGGTTAATTTGATGCTTGTGCATCAGAGGTGTAACTTTTGGATAGGAAACACCTATTTACCCATCTGAATACGTTTGACCCGCTTCGTTTTTTCACAAGTGGAAGTTTGAAATTAAAATCTATCACTTTATTTCGAGAATATGTTGCGTAAAAAACAAAGAAAGTGCTAAAATAAATCAGTCATTTTAAAAGTTGATGAAATCTTTAGGCTTTTCTTGCTTAAGAAAGGTTAAAGATTGCAACCTAGCTCTTATGTCTTTAAAGTCAACGTGTAAAAATGGAAAAATGTCCAAAAAATGTTCCTAAAAATTTAGCTTGATCTTTATAATCATTTTTCAGCCTTGTCAAACCCTCGACTAATATTTCAAAATTTTGACTTAAAAGTGTCGAATAATTTTAGAGAGTGTCACATTCTAATTTCGATATTCTTATTACACAGGCTCTCAACTTTAGCAAGCTGTTTTTTTCAAGTCATAAAAAAAATTATTGCAGTGACAAAAGGGGTTCAAAAGTATACACGCAGTTGAAATTCTGCATTTCAGAGTTGAAAAAGTTGATAAATAAATTACAAACTTGTAAAAAAATCCGAAAATAATTGTTTTGTGCATTAGGAGTAATGTTCAAGCTCTATCAATCTTTTCACCTAAATAATTCAAAGAAATAAAATTATGACGGAATATTGTCGGACTTTTCATACCAATTTTGAAAAACAGGCGGCAACGAAGCTCGCTTCAAAGAGACAATAAAAGATGATGTCCAGTCGTTTATATGTTCATGGTGTTACTTAAATTTTTTCTCAGGATAATTAGAGATATTAAAAAAAAAACCTACTCATGACGTCATAATTGATGACGTCATATATTCAAAAAGTTGAATATCTCAAGAAATATAAATCAAAACTTTATGAAATTTGGACCAGTGATAGAGCACATTGAGATGATTTAAAAAAAGTTTAAAGTATTTCCCAAAATTGATGACGTCAGCAGAAATTGTAGAAATTCGAATTTTTGCAATAAAATGCTGACATCAGCTAATTTTCATTTTTTTTGAACATTTCTCCTCCTCTTGATGAGTTCTATCATTGGTCCAAATTTCATAACGTTTCGAGTATTAGTTCTTGAGATATTCAACTTTTTTAAATTATGACGTCATAAATAATGACGTCATAATTAGGTTTTCTTGAAAAAACTCTAATTATACTGAGAAAAAAAATTAAGTAACACCAAATCCAACATTCTATATCCAAATACGCTTCCAAAAATGTATAATTTGTTATGGTTCAAGGGCTGGAGTTGGGGCGAAGACGAAAAGTAGATTTTGAATAATTTGGGACATGCATTAAGTTACCCGAGGACTGAAAAAATCCTACTGGGTCTGTGCGGAGGGGGTGTTATGAGTAATAAGTTGAACCTCAATAACGGGAACCCGCACGGGGAACACAAATTTGTTCAAGTTAAGGAATTTTCAAGATAAGAAGATTTATAGAGCATTGTTAACTGAAAAGACCATAAATGTTGTTTTGGTTAAAGAGACATTCGAATTAAATAGGTTCAAGTCAAAAATACTATACTGTAATAAACTCTTCAGAAGCAGCCACCGACGAAAATTCGTAAATACCTGCTCTTATTTGCCAGCTGGAAGGTTCTTTTGATTTTTAGAACAGATACCCCTATTTCCAGGGTACCAATTTTCTACTCAGAACAGATCAAATAATTACTATTCGTTACTAGAACAGATCGTATTTATCCAGCCAAGCAAAGCTAAAGCTAATAGAACAGATACTATTTTCTGAGAAAGGAATAGAACAGATCATAAAATCGGATTTCCTGTAAAATATCTGTTCTTATTTGCCAGCTGGAAAAATTTTTGATCCTAGAACAGATCATAAAAATTAGTTTTCTTGAAAATATGTTCTTACTTGCCAGCTGGAAATATTTTCAATGTTAGAACAGATCCCTAATTTCCAGCTGGAAACCTTTAGAACAGATCAGAAAGGAGCGAGTGCTTACGATGCGGAACTTATTAGAACATATAACGAATTTCCAGCTGGAAAACTTATAGAACAGATCAAATGGATGACCGAAGCGGGCAGCGGGGGCAAGGTTTAGAACAGATAGTATTTTCCCAGCTGGACCAAAATTGGGAAGCGTATATTTTACGGAAAAGATCGGCCATAATTTTTGCTTAGAATTGATCGAAAATTTCCTGTTTTTCTTAGAACAGATCGCTTTTTTCAACTGGAAAATGCCTTTATAACAGATATTGCCCTACTACTTTCAAAGACTGACTCAAACCTGTTTCTTATTCGTAACAAACCGTATTTCGCATAGTTTAGCATGTTAAGCAATAATTCTGACATGGTAGAAATAAGCAAAAAAAATGATAGAATTTTAGCTCCAAATACAATATATACTAATATGCTGCTGATACAGTCTGATTATAGTCTTCTAAGTATTGATGACATTATAATTAGTAAATAGTAATAAAATGAATGTTTTACCCTCTTTGTATTCTTGCCATGACTTTTTGTTGAAAGGAAATTTTGCCGGCTCAACTCTTTTTTGGAATACAACCCATCCTTTGTCATGATATTTTCGACATCGTATGTTCTTTATCTCGTTGACAGCTAGAAAGAAAATTTATTGTTGATTTACAGCTGAGTATTTTATACAAATTTCTAGTCAATATCTTAGTTCGAAATAGAGAGAGTCGAATTCATTTGTTTGTGAATTGTGCATACAGTGGTTGTTAAAGGCTTACAAAGTAGTTTTGTGACTTTCAAATTATCTAGACCGTTGATGACCCTGCCGACGCATTAGACTGACGTATTATTACAAAACTTTTCAGTGTTTCTCCAGTGTCTAACAACAGATTTGTTTTGCATTTTAGCGTTCAACAGACGCACTGTATTAATTAACGTGTGGTTCGCTGTTTGAGCTGTCCGGTGGTAAAACATTTTCTCATCTGATACCAGACATTTTCCGTGCGCCCGTATATCCGGTGCGTCGGCAGGACCTTGAGATTACAAAAAACGACATTCTACCTTTATAACAACAAAAATTTCGAAATCATGACTATACCTGAGACGAAGATGGGGAAAACAGCTTCGATTCTATCCTCCAGCAGACCTTTGTTGACAACTTCGTCACAAGAGAAGAAAGAATAATCGCAGTCTTCCAGTATGCCATCAACCATTTTGTATGGTATACCTTCTCTTGCGCCGCCCTTGTGGAACCAATCACTGCAATTAGTTATTTTGTGCATTTTCGAATAATATTGCACTCTTGGAATCAGCTCCAATTTCTCCCCTTCCGCTTTTAAGACTTGATAATTTTTACTGTAAAAACGGCATTCATAGATATCACGGCTCGGCTGCCATATTTGATCATACAATTTACACGACTTGTTAGCTCTACACATTTCCTGACAACATGTATCGTAATCCACTTCTAAATGATAATCGGCCTCCCATGATGTCGGGCGGCCGAGCAATGCGATTATTGAATAATGCGTGGCTTCAAGTATAAACAGATGAAGCGCCAAAGTGAACGAAAATAAGACAATAACAGATAAGTTCATTATTGCGCCTCATTCACAATTTGTTATCACGAGGAATTTGAATCCTGTTAGTTTTCAGTTGTTGTCTAAATACAGCCTCAAAATATCTCAATATTGTAGATAAATTATTCCAATGTTTGAAAAAAACGATCTTTATTTCTAACGTATTAGTTCGAGAGCTGTCGGCCTTTTTATTAGGTCATAAGCCTCAGAATTTTAACCATCCTCAATGTGTTCGCCGTATCGAAAACTGTCAAAAAAGTTTTGTCAGATCGAACACTAGCGGTCTCTTTGATCTCCACGAGCCCAAAAAAGAGGTCAAAAAAGGGCTTAAATTTAGGTCATGAGCCTCATGGCTAAAATTTTACAGGTGATTAATACAACCCTTAAGGACAATGAAAATCGAAAATCTAACCAAAAAATCCGGTTTCTTGACCTGGTCAGATGCCCAAAAAAGAGGTCAAAAAAGGGCCTAAATTTAGGTCATGAGCCTCATGGCTGAAATTTTACAGGTGATAAGTACAACCCTTAGGGACAATGAAAATCGAAAATCTAACCAAAAAATCCGGTTCCTTGACCTGGTCAGATGCCCCTGAAGTTGAAAAATTTGAGAATTTTCGGGGGGTCGAAAATGACCCCCCTCTTAGACAAAACTTTCTATAGCGTTTGATCTACTAAATATTTAGCAATGAAATTTGGACAGTGTGTCCATAACATCCAATTACACTTTGTGGGAAATTTATGTCATTATTTGATGACGTCATTGTGTCGTAATGACGTCATCAGTTGCTCAAAATGTCCAAAATTTTAAATTTTTCTTACTTTTTACTCATTTTAATTCAATTTTCTTATATATCAGATGCTCCCTTTTTCATTCTCTGTGTGTCCATATCATCCAATTACACTTTGGGGAAAATTTATGTCATTTTCGATGACGTCATTGTGTCGTAATGACGTCATCGGCTGCTCATCAGTTGCTCAAAATGGCTAAAAGGGGAGTCATTTTAAGTTCATCTTACTTTATACTCATTTTTTCATAACAGATACCACTTTTTCGTTTTCAAGTGTGTCCATAACATCCAATTAAACTTTGTGGGAAATTTATGTCATTATTTGATGACGCCATTGTGTCGTAATGTCGTCATCAGTTGCTCAAAATGGCCAAAAGGGGAGTCATTTTAAGTTCATCTTATTTTTTACTCATTTTTTCATAACAGCTACCACTTTTTCGTTTTCAAGTGTGTCCATAACATCCAATTAAATTTTGTGGGAAATTTATGTCATTTTCGATGACGTCATTGTGTCGTAATGACGTCATCGGCTGCTCATCAGTTGCTCAAAATGGCCAAAAGGGTAGTCATTTTAAGTTCATCTTACTTTTTACTCATTTTTTCATAACAGATACCACTTTTTTGTTTTCAAGTGTGTCCATAACATCCAATTAAACTTTGTGGGAAATTTATGTCATTATTTGATGACGTCATTGTGTCGTAATGTCATCATCAGTTGCTCAAAATGGCCAAAAGGGGAGTCATTTTAAGTTCATCTTATTTTTTACTCATTTTTTCATAACAGATAACACTTTTTCGTTTTCAAATGTGTCCATAACATCCAATTACACTTTGGGGAAAATTTATGTCATTATTTGATGACGTCATTATGTCGTAATGTCGTCATCAGTTGCTCAAAATTGCCAAAATCTTTAGTTTTTCTTACTTTTTACTCATTTTAATTAAATTTTTCTATATATCAGATGCTCCCTTTTTTATTCTCCAGTGTGTCCATAACATCCAATTACACTTTTAGGAAAATTTATGTCATTTTTTATGACGTCATTGTGTTAATATGACGTCATCAGTTGCTCATCAGTCGCTCATCAGTTGCTCCAAATGGCCAAAAGGGGACTCATTTTTAAGTTTTTCTTACTTTTACCTATTTTATTAGATACCCCTTTTTCATTCTTCTGTTATCTCTTTGGGCTTGTAAAAAATAGCCTGTTTGAGAGACGAAGTGGTGCTTTGGGTTTCCTCTTACACGCCAGACGAGTTTTGAATCAGTGATTCAGTATTTTGTTTTCTCTTACCTGTTTCTTTTCTTTGATTTTGAAATCTTCCCTTATTCAGAACCTCTACTTAATTGAAGAAATTTTTGCAGAATTTAATTTCGCGGTTTTTTGACAAATCCACGTTATTAAATTCCGCCGAACACTAATATCCTCAAGATTTAAAAATCACCACTAAAATTGGTCTTTTAACGAGAAAATAGGCCATATTGTAAACAAAAATTATCTTAACCGTGAAATTAAATTACGCAAAAATTCCGAATTTTGAGCTGCGAACCACTTAAGGTAAATAATGGGAGCATCTTTCAATTTATAAAGATTCCTCATTACGAGTCGTTTTGAAAATGAGACTAGGATTGGTGTAATACATCTCTGGGTTACAGCATTTTCAAGTCGTCGTGGAGTGTAATGGAGTGACTCTAAATTTACGGGTCCCACAACATTTTACCCAATGCCTAACTAGAGTATATAGCTTTTTAGTTATAGGCGTACGCCAATCTATGAGTTGATACCATTGCGCTAATTATGCCGTAAATGACGCCCAAATTTGTGAAAATCGCAAATAAGGCTAAAAGAAAATCATCAAATCGGGGATTTATAGTAACATTACATTGAAGCTGCTGTTTTAGCTAAGTTATATGGATTTGGAGAGACAAATTGGACAAATTTGGCTAGTACGCAGGGTTCCAGAGGAACTAATTATTAAGACACTTAAAAATTGACGATCAAACAAAGTTTTACCAGTTTTTGACTTTTGAATACAACCTCATTCGAAAGTCAATGTAAAAATTCGTCACCTAAACCATCCCCAACGGATTTAGCTGAGAATAATAGAATTTCTATCCTTGTCGGGCTTTCGATAGAGAACTTTTTATTCCCCCTTTTTGAAAATGTTCCACTGGGACTGTTAGACAGGGTTGTTAATCTCCCACAATACACCTTTTATATCTTAATGTAACTAGAAGAACTTGCCGTGAATATCATGGTGTATGAATTTTACACTGTGATGACAGATCACCATTATATCGCCATTAGATCGCCTTAAGATCTACGCTGTAGTTTTTCAGGATCAACCCAGCGTTTGTCTGAAATCCACGTGGGTCACGCGCTTGAGATTTGAAATTTGTGGCTTCATTTTCCCACCTAAGAGATTTCTTACTTGCCCTTCGGGCTTCCAATTGAAGTAAATTAAAGTAATCTTAATTTAGAGCACTTATTAACGACAGACGTTGGTACAATCGTGAGCGCTATCAGAATCACAAAAAAGCGAGCTAAGGGAATGGCTTCGAGTCTGATTTTTCAAGTCTAATTTTTAGCTGAGCTTACGGTAACTTGTAGGTAAATTACTGTGCACATCATAATAAATTGTTTCATTGTACGACTAAGATTTACAGATACCTTAAAAGGATAAGAAGCTCTCCGATCATAGGTCTTAACCCGTGAAATTCTGAAACTTTAATTTATGATCTGTTCCGTAAAGTATCCGTATCTAACGATGTAAACAACCTGTTCTTTATAACTTCAAAGATTTCAGGAGAATGGAAAAGATAAAATAAGTTAAAGTAAGAAAAACTTAAAAGGAGTCCCCGTTTTGGCTATTTTGAGCAACTGATGATGACATTACGACACAATGACGTCATCAAATAATGACATAAATTTCCCACAAAGTTTAATTGGATGTTATAGACACACTTGAAAACGAAAAAGTGGTATCTGTTATGAAAAAATGAGTAAAAATAAGATGAACTTAAAATGACTCCCCTTTTGGCCATTTTGAGCAACTGATGAGCAGCCGATGACGTCATTACGACACAATGACGTCATCGAAAATGACATAAATTTCCCACAAAGTTTAATTGGATGTTATGGACACACTTGAAAACGAAAAAGTGGTATCTGTTATGAAAAAATGAGTAAAAAATAAGATGAATTTAAAATGACTCCCCTTTTGGCCATTTTGAGCAACTGATGAGCAGCCGATGACGTCATTACGACACAATGACGTCATCGAAAATGACATAAATTTTCCCCAAAGTGTAATTGGATGATATGGACACATGGAGAATGAAAAGGGAGCACCTGATATAAGAAAATTGAATAAATGAGTAAAAAGTAAGAAAAATTTAAAATTTTGGACATTTTGAGCACTGATGACGTCATCGACACATGACGTCATCAAATAATGACAAAATTTCCCACAAAGTGTAATTGGATGTTATGGACACACTGTCCAAATTTATTGCTAAATATTTAGTAGATCAAACGCTATAGAAAGTTTTGTCTAAAGAGGGGGGTCATTTTCACCCCCCGAAAATTCTAATTTTTCAACTTCAGGGGCAT